>NC_086115.1:16443528-16566028 GCF_963921235.1 Mobula hypostoma | reverse complement strand
CCTCTAATTCTTGATTCTTCAACCATAGGACAAAAGACTGGGTGCATTTACCCTGTCAATGCCCTCATGATTTTATACACCTCTGTAAGGTCACCTCTCAGTCTCCCAAAGTCCTACTCTGTCCAACCTCTGCTAACAATTCCATTTTTCATGTCTTGGCAACATCCTATAAACCTTTTCTGCACTCTTTCTAATTTAACGATTTAATACCATCTTACCTATAGTAGTGTGACCAAATCTGAACAAAATACTCCAAGTGTAGGCTTACCAACATTTTGTACACCTGCAACGTAATCTCCCGACTCCTATACTCAGTACTTGACTGAACCATTTTTCTTGTTTTTTGCCTTAACGGGATACACACAATAGTTGTACATGTGTGATCTTCCGCTGCTGTAGCCCGTCCACTTTACGGTTCAATGTGTTGTGTGTTCACAGATGCTTTTCTGCACACCACTGTTGTAATGCACACTTACTTGAGTTACTGTAGCCTTCCTAACAGCTTAAACCAGTCTGGCCATTCTTCCTTTGACCTCTATCATTAACAAGTGTTTTTTACCCTCAGAATTGCTGCTCACTCGATGTTTTTTTTTACACATCGTTCTCTGTAAACTGAAAATCCCAGATCAGCAGTATCGGAGATACCCAAACAGCCCCCTCTGGCACCAATAACTATTTCACAGTCAAAGTCACTTAGATTACATTTCTTCCCCATTCTGATGTTGCCCTGAACAACAATTGAAACTCTTGACCATGTCTGCATGCTTTTATGCATTGAGTTGTTGCCACATGATTGACTGATTAGATATTTGCATTAATGAGCAGGTCTATCTAATATAGAAATAGTAGGGGACAGAGGGTCCAGTGAGATGGAGGAACTGAGCGAAATACATGTTAGTAGGGAAGTGATGTTAGGTAAATTGAAGGGATTAAGGGCAGATAAATCCCCAGGGCCAGATGGTCTGCATCCCAGAGTGCTTAAGGAAGTAGCCCATGAAATAGTGGATGCATTAGTGATAATTTTTCAAAACTCTTTAGATTGGAGGGTGGCTAATGTAACCCCACTTTTTAAAAAAGGAGGGAGAGAGAAACCAGGGAATTATAGACCGGTTAGCCTAACTTTGGTGGTGGGGAAACTGCTAGAGTCAGTTATCAAAGATGTGATAACAGCACATTTGGAAAACAGTGAAATCATCAGACAAAGTCAGAATGGAGTTGTGAAAGGAAAATGATGTCTGACGAATCTCATAGAATTTTTTGAGGATGTAACTAGTAGAGTGGATAGGGGAGAACCAGTGGATGTGGTATATTTGGATTTTCAAAAGGCTTTTGACAAGGTCCCACACAGGAGATTAGTGTGCAAACTTAAAACACACGGTATTGGGGGTAAGGTATTGATGTGGATAGAGAATTGGTTGGCAGACAGGAAGCAAAGAGTGGGAATAAATGGGACCTTTTCAGAATGGCAGGCAGTGACTAGTGGGGTACTGCAAGGCTCAGTGCTGGGACCCCAGTTGTTTACAATATATATTAATGACTTGGATGAGGGAATTAAATGCAGCATCTCCAAGTTTGCGGATGACACAAAGCTGGGCGGCAGTGTTAGCTGTGAGGAGGATGCTAAGAGGATGCAGGGTGACTTGGATAGGTTAGGTGAGTGGGCAAATTCATGGCAGATGCAATTTAATGTGGATAAATGTGAAGTAATCCACTTTGGTGGCAAAAACAGGGAAACAGATTATTATCTGAATGGTGGTCGATTAGGAAAAGGGGAGGTGCAATGAGACCTGGGTGTCATTATACACCAGTCATTGAAAGTGGGCATGCAGGTACAGCAGGCGGTGAAAAAGGCGAATGGTATGCTGGCATTTATAGCAAGAGGATTCAAGTACAGGAGCAGGGAGGTACTACTGCAGTTGTACAAGGCCTTGGTGAGACCACACCTGCAGTATTGGGTGCAGTTTTGGTCCCCTAATCTGAGGAAAGACATCCTTGCCATAGAGGGAGTACAAAGAAGGTTCACCAGATTGATTCCTGGGATGGCAGGACTTTCATATGATGAAAGACTGGATGAACTAGGCTTATACTCATTGGAATTTAGAAGATTGAGGGGGGATCTGATTGAAACGTATAAAATCCTAAAGGGATTGGACAGGCTAGATGCAGGAAGATTGTTCCCGATGTTGGGGAAGTCCAGAATGAGGGGTCACAGTGAGGATAAAGGGGAAGCCTTTTAGGACCGAGATTAGGAAAAACTTCTTCACACAGAGAGTGGTGAATCTGTGGAATTCTCTGCCACAGGAAACAGTTGAGGCCAGTTCATTGGCTATATTTAAGAGGGAGTTAGATATGGCCCTTGTGGCTAAAGTGATCAGGGGGTACGGAGGGAAGGCTGGTGCAGGGTTCTGAGTTGGATGATCAGCCATGATCATACCGAATGGCGGTGCAGGCTCGAAGGGCAGAATGGCCTACTCCTGCACCTATTTTCTATGTTTCTATGTTTCTATATAGTGGCTACACAGTGTAGATCTGCTATTTGCTTATGCTTTAAATTTTTCAGGTTGAACTAAATCTTTTTCAATGTTATCATATTATGATCACTCTTCCCCACCATCCCCTGAATTACCTGTTTATAAATTAATGTCTTCCCTCATTTGCTCTTCATTTGGAAGGAGGGAGGAGAAGATGGCAGCGTGACACAGCGCACGCGGCTGTTCCGAATGAATATTGTATGTGTAACTAGGGGAGCCGTGCACAATCCAGATTTGATGGAGACAGCCGTGAGAGTACGGAGGAACACCTGGAGTAACTTCTGAAATGCCTGCTTCGCTGCCGTTGCTACTGCGCGATCTAGAATCTCCGGAGATGAAGTCCCCAAATCTTTGGCTTTGCCTATTACCTGTTGCCGGGGCCGGGGTCGAAGCGCTCGGCAGAGATGATGCTCGGTGCTCGGTGTCGAAGAGGTGGTCAGAGGCTCAGAGTTTTTGGACAGACTTGGAGTCGGACTGCGGTCGGATGCTTCCAAGATACTGCATTGGCAAGTTGGCGGCGCTGGAGGTTCACCGTCTGTGTGAGATGATGGGACTTTCAAGAGACTTTGAGACTTTACCGTGCCATGGTCTGTTCTTATCAAATTACGTTATTGCTTTGCACTGTTGTAACTATATGTTATAATTATGTGTTTTTTGTTAGTTTTTAGGTCGGCTTGTCATGTGTTTTCATGAAATCATTCTGGAAAAACATTGTATCTTTTCTTAATGCATGCATTACTAAATGACAATAAAAGAGGACTGGGTGTCCTCATAATCTAATCTAACTTTTTTGATCCATAAATAATGTGCTTAAAATTCATCTTCCATATAATTGCTGCTAACTTGGATTGATCTTTCTATATGGAGATGGAAGTCCTCTGTGACTGTTATGTTACCTGGTTATATGGATTGTGAATTTCCTCATTTATACTATTCTTTATATTACTATCAGCATCACAGTTTGACCTCCCAACTTTAACACCTCCCACCAGAGTTTGCTGGCTACATGGTTTGATAATGGGATGCACCCTGTTACGATGCTTTCAATGGTGCATCAAGAACGATTGTTAAGAGATATTGGGATATGTGGACATTCTTAATTTTTTGAGGAAATTGAGGCACTGGTGTCCTCTTTTGGCCGGAGCAGCTATGTGGCTGTACCAGGACAATTTGTTGGTGATATTTATATGTGGGGAACTGAAGTTCTCAACCACCTCCACCTCAGCATCTTCGATGCCTCTTAGTCACCTCTACCAACAGTAGGCAGGTGTGTGCACTCTCCTCTGCTTTCTGAAGTCAATGACCAGCTCCTTCGTTTTGCTGGCATTAATGTTTTGTAACTTCAAAACATTAAATTAATTCAAAGGAAGACGTGGGGAGTCCAAAATATGAGTGTAACTTCGTCTTTACTTTTAGCGAGGTGAGCACTTATCACATGGTAGCATGGTGACTTATGCAATTAAAGTATTATTTACATATAACTCGTAATGAAATATTTAAATGAACAAGAATGTTTAATCAAACAATATATATACAAGATTATTCAAACATTTTGAAATATTAAATACATAACACTCCTCCCTACTCAGCTGTAAACTCCAACTCAGTAGAGAATGTAACTCTATACACTCTATATCATATAATACAACTACAATATACAGACATTCACAGCGTAGTGAATTTTAAATTGTCCCATTCAGGCTTAAAGATTTAATCACTGTGGAGGATTTCTTACTCTTGAGGAATAACATCCTTGCTGACAAGCGAGATCACTCTGCTTGGCTGCTAAGACCTGTGGCTGTGAAAACAATCTCAGATTAGACCATAAGACCACAAGATTTAGGAGCAGAGTTAGACCATTTGACTCATCGAATCTGCTCCACCATTTCATTACATCTGATCCACTTTCCCTCTCAGCCCCAACCTCCTCCCTTCTCCCCATCTGCCTTCATGCCCTGACCAACCACTGCCTTGAATATACTTAAAGGTTCTGGGGAGCCTCCTCTATGGTGGTTATAGGAGTTGACTCTGACAGCACTAGGAATCCTTTTTCTCCTTTTCTCTCTGGATCTACTTCAATCTCTTTCTTTTACTTTCTTTCCATCTCTTCCCTCTTTTTTCTTCTTCTAGGTTATGCTTCTTGATCTTAGGAAGGTCCATTGATTTCACTGGAGTACTCTCTTATTAATCCTTCTATAGTTCCCTTTATAATCCGATCTCTCTTATTGGTTTCCACATCCGCGACATCATCTGTGAATCCTCTGTTTTCATATCTCTATTGACTCCTTTCTCTTTGGTTTTCCAATCATCCAGCTGGGCTTTGGTCTTTGCATCTACTTTTACAAGTTTTTTGTCTCCCAGTTGAAGTTTATGCACTAACCTTAATGCACACAGAGTAGATTCTGGTTCTTTATACTCACAAAAGCCAAATACTTGCAACTTTCCTGAACCTCTTGAACTCTCTTCCAGCTTAAGACATAGCCACATTTTGCAAGTAACTGCTTGATTAACACATCAGAAGCTTTCTCAGATATGTTGCATCTGAACATTGTTGGAGTCGGGCTGCTGCTTCTGCCACTTTTCACGCTTCCTCTGAGCAGCATGGTCCCCTTTCTTTGTCCAATATACTTTCCAACCCGAGGCACAGAGGTCAGCACCGACACCTGTTTGCCCTCTGTTGGGCAGCAGTTCATGGTGCACAGCATGGAGACAGATGTGGTATCATTTAGTACATTTCTGAATTTGCTTTCAGTTGGCTTCATTGCACGGGATGTGATATGCAAGTGGTGTCTGGATCTCCAATCAAGTTGTAGTTGTCTCAGCCATTCACAGCCCCCAAAATGCTGTTCCTCTGTTTTTAGCCACATACAAGCTCAAAGTGGCTTGTTGGTTGTTATATTTCAGTTACTGATGCCATTCCCACAGGAGTTATCTTTTCTCCAGTATAAGTTCTCAGTTAGATAGCTGCAGGCTTCAGTTTGGTTTCTTTGAAATGCCGTCCAAACTCATATTGTGGAATGACTGAAACAGCTGAACAGTGTATAATTCAATTTTAATTAATTTGCGATTCACATGTGGAGTAAGCTATATTGTTTGTCTGCTATTAATTTTCACACTGTTAATCTTAAGGCTACACAGTCCTGTGTCACTTTCATCATTATCAGGGTTCTCATCAACAGCATGCAGATTAGTGCTTTTTTGAAACAGCAACTTGACTTTTTAGCATTTTCTCTTCTTCGTGGCATCCATTTATTTTTGTCTGCCCAACATAATCTTTGTATGTGTCCTACTTTGCTTCATTTTCTGCAAGTTTTGCCTTTAAATTTGCATTTGCTTGGTGTATGTGAATCACTGGCACAGTGTAACACTGTTTATTGTTTCTGTTTAGACACTGCAATTTGGTTCATGTTCACTTTCATTCCTGACTGCAACTCAATTGCATCTCTGTCTGTGGTTTCCATTGAAACAGCAATTTCTACTGCTCTTTTAAATATATTGCTATGAAGTGCTTCGAGAGATTCGTTATGGCACACATCAACCATAGCTTACCAGTCAACCTCGACGCTTTGCAATTCGCCTACTGGAGCAACAGGTCAATGGCAGATGCCATCTCTCTGGCCCTACATTCCTCCTTAGAACACCTGGAGAATAAGGACACCTACGTAAGGCTCCTTTTCATTGACTACAGCTCTGCCTTTAATATCATCATTCCAAATAAACTGATTCCTAAGCTCCGGAACCTGGGCCTTAGCACTCAGATCTGCAGCTGGATCTTCAGCTTCCTCACAGACAGGACCCAGGCTGTAAAAATAGGGGACAAGTTCTCCTCTACAATCACTCTGAGCACCGGCGCCCCACAAGGCTGTGTACTCAGCCCCCTGCTGTACTCACTGTACGCTCATGATTGTGTAGCCAAGTTTCCATCAAACTCAATATATAAGTTTGCTGATGACACAACAATTGTAGGCCGTATCTCGGGTAATGATGAGTTTGAGTACAGAGAGGAAACTAAGAATCTGGTGGCATGGTGCGAAGACAATAACCTATCCCTCAACGTCAGCAAGACGAAGGAATTGGTTGTTGACATCAGAAGGAGTAGCGGACGGCATGACCCCATTTACATCGGTGGTGCGCAAGTGGAACAGGTCAAAAGCTTTAAGTTCCTCGGGGTCAATATCACAAATGACCTGTCTTGGTCCAACCAAACAGAGTTCACTGCCAAGAAGGCCCACCAGTGCCTTTACTTCCTGAGAAAACTAAAGAAATTTGGCCTGTCCCCTAAAAACCCTCACTAATTTTTATAGATGCACCGTAGAAAGCATTCTTCTAGGGTGCATCACAACCTGGCATGGGAGTTGTCCTGTCCAAGACCGGAAGAAGCTGCAGAAGATCGTGAACACGGCGCAGCACATCACACAAACCAATCTCCCGTCCATGGACTCACTTTACACCGCATGCTGTCGGAGCAGTGCTGCCAGGATAATCAAGGACACGACCCACCCAGCCAACACACTTTTCGTCCCTCTTCCCTCCGGGAGAAGGCTCAGGAGCTTGAAGACTGGTACGGCCAGATTTGGGAACAGCTTCTTTCCAACTGTGATAAGACTGCTGAACGGATCCTGACCCGGATCTCGGCCGTACCCTCCAAATATCCGGACCTGCCTTTCAGTTTTTTTGCACTACCTTACTTTCCATTTTTCTATTTTCTATTTATGATTTATAATTTAAATTTTTAATATTTACTATTGATTTGTAAACCAGGGAGTGGGAAGCACAGAATCAAATATCGCTGTGATGATTCTACGTTCTAGTATCAATTGTTTGACGACAATAAAGTATAAAGTAAAGTAAAAGCTGTGCTACAGTTAGGAGCCGTTTTTGAATGCTATCTTTTAAGATTCCTCAAATGAAATGATCTCTTAGTGTATCATTAAGCCCACTGCTAAACTGATAATGCTTAATTTATTAAATTCAGCCACGTGTGCTGAAATGGACTCCCCTTCCTTTTGATTCCGCTGATGAAATATAAAACATTCTGCAATCAGGAATGGCGTCGGCTCCATTGTGAACGTTCTTGTATCACTTTTATAATAACAGCAAAGCTCACTTCTGCAGGTTTAGTTGGAACAGTCAGACTTTGAAGCAAACTGCATGCCTTTTAGCCTAATGAACTCAGCAAAACTGGCACTCGCATCTCACTGGCTACTTCATTCGCTTCAGAATACTCTTCTGACAGCTCAGTTTACACGAGCCAATTATGCGTTGTGTAATCAAACTCACCAATCTTTCCGATGTAACCAGCTATTTCTGATTTTTTAAATGATTAGTATCACACAGTACGTAATCTTAATGAACCCTGAATTCTTCCATTTATGGCCATTTTTTTTTAGGATAAAACATGTTTGTGCCTTCCCTTCTGAAGAACATGTGCTGACTGCCTTTGTTTTAAGATCGACTGTCTCTCCACATACTGGGCTGTTTACTTTAGACTCGACCATTCCTCGCAGCGTTATTTTTAGTTTGAACATCTCGCTCCAATTTAGCAGGTCAGAAGGCATGTCGGTTCCTTATAAAAACACCTCATCACCAATGTTATGTTTTGTAACTTCAAAGCATTAAATTGATTCAAAGGAAGACGCGGGGAGTCTGAAATACAGTGACACGCACATATATCGTGGTGGCATGATGATGTATGCAATTAACGTATTATTTTATATTTAACCCTCCCTTAATGAATTATTTAAATGAAGATGAATGCTTAATCAAACAATATATATACCAAGTCACTTAAATATTATTGAAATATTAAATACATAACAGTGGTGTTCATGGGTTCATTGTCTATTCAGAAATCTGATGGTGGAGGGGAAGAAGCTGCTTCTGAAATGTCGACTGTTTGCCTTCAGGTTCCTGTACACCCTTCTTGATAGTAGCAATGGAAGGAGATCGTGTCCTGGATGACTGGGGTCCTTGTTGATGGATGCTGCCTTTTTGAGGCATCGCCTTGTAAAGGCATCCTCGGTGCTTTGGGAGGCTAGCGCCCACGACGGAGCTGACTGAGTTAACAACTTCCCGCAGTTTTTTCTGATCCCGTGCAGTGGCCCCTCCATGCCAGATGGTGATGCAGCCAGTTAGAATGCCCTCCGTGGTACATCTGTAGAAATTTGCCAATGTCTTTAGTGACGTACCAAGTATCCTCAAACTCCTAATGAAATATAGTCACCGTCATCCCTTTTTTTGTTGTAATCACGTCAATATGTTGGGGCTAGCATAGATCTTCAGAGAAGTTAACACACAGGAAGTTGAAACTGTTCAGCTTTTCCTCTGCTCATCCCGCGATGAGGACTGGAGTGTGTTTCCTTGTCTTCCCCTTCCTGAAGTCCACAATCAATTCCTTGGTCTTACGGACGTTGAGTGCCAGGTTGTTGTTGCGACACCACTTGACCAGCTGATTTACCTCGCTCCTGTACGCCTCCTCATCACCATCTGAGATCTGCTGACTATAGTTATGTCATCGGCAAATTCCTAGATGGCATTTGAGCTGTGCCACGCCGCACAGTCATGGGTAAAGGGAGAGTAAAGCAATAGGACAAGCACACATCCTTGAGGTGCACCAGACTAGCCTAGCTGATGGAGGGACCCCGAACTCCAGGCGTGCTGACTGTCTGGCCCTCATCCCTCCCTGTGTCCTCTGCTTGCAATGACCCATCCAAAGCTGGGATCCAAAATACTAGGACAGCCTGACATCCACGGATGTCCTTTGTCACTTTGCCGCCTGTCCACGCCACTGAGCTGTGAGGGTAGAGAGGAGGCCTGACCTATAAGGATGCCCTTTGTCCCACATCCACATCACCGGGCTTTGAACGTGGAGCATGGAGTGGAGGCCTGACCTCCAGGAGCGGCTGAGGTAGCGCGATGGCAAAGAATTTAGCACGCACTTTAGCACAGGCGACCCCAGTTCAACTCCCACCGCTTTTTGTTGGGAGTGTTTACTTTCTCCCCATGACCACGTGGGTTTCCTCCGGGTGCTCCGGTTTCCTCCCGCGGTCCAAAGTCATACCAGTTAATAGGTCATTGTAAGTTGTCCCGTGATTAGGATCAAACTGGGGGACTGCAGGTCAGAGGGCTGAAAGGACCTTTTCTGCCCTGTGATCTGAATAAAATAAAATTTTAAAAATTATGTGCAGAATTAGGCCATTTGTCCCATCAAGTTCGCTCTAGCATTTCATCATGGCTGATCCAATTTCCCTCTCAGCCCTAGTCTCCTACCTTCTCCCCGTATCCTTTTGAGTCCTGACCAATCAAGAATCTATCAACCTCTGCCTTAAATCTACATAAAGACTTGGCTCCACAGCTGCCTGTGGCAAATTCCACAGATTCACCACTCTCTGGCTGCAGAACTTCTTAGATAACGGGCACAAAACTGCTTACCAAATACTCCAATTGAGGGCTCAACAGTGTTTTATAGAGTCTCAACATTACATCCTTGCTTTTATATTCTAGTCCTCTTGAAATGAATGCTAACATTGTTTTTGCCTTCCTCACCACTAACTCAACCTGCAAATTAACCTTTAGGGAATCCTGCACAAGGACTACCAAGTCCCTTCGCACCCCAGCTTTTTGGATTTTCCCTCCACTTAGAAAATAGTCAACCCTTTCATTTCCTCTGACTCAAAACCTCTGGGTGCTCAGAGGGCAGGAAGGACCTTTTCTGCCCTGTATCTCAATAAAATAAAATTTAAAAAAATATAAGACCATAGGGTATAAATGCAGAATTAGGCCATTTGCCCATCATGTAACCTGCTTCTTTTTCTCTGGAGCAGGAGAGGGTGAGGTTTATAAAATTATGACAGGCGCTGATAGGGTAGAGATTCAGAATTTTTATGTCTAAGGGTAGAAAAGTCAAATACGAAAATACAAACATTTATGTTGACAGGGGAAATTTCAAAGGAGAAGTGAGGAGGAAGTATTTTTGCATGCAGAGAGCGGCGGATGCCTGAGGCAGGTACGACAGTGGAGTGTAAGCGGTTGTTAAATGGACACACAAATATGCAGAAATGGAGGGATATGGATCGTGTGCCAGGAGAAGAGATTTGGTTTAAGTTCACGTTGCGCTCAGCACAACATTTTGGACCGAAGAGCCTCTGCTTGTGCCGTACTGTTCTCTGGTCTACCTTCGGACACAATGCTCAATGTTAGGGAGATCTGATGCTCGCGTCTGTGGGTTTTCTGGTCTGCCCATCACATTTCCTGTCCCCTTTGACTTCGTTCCCACGCGGTCACATGTCTCAGGGAGTCCTTGAGCAGGGAGCTGGCTTGGCAGGTGCTCTATCACACCATATTTCAGCCACAGCTCCCAGAATCACCACCTGAGACATCTCTGAGCCCGGGCGGAGGCAGGCACTTGCTCGATTACCACATAACGCTGGAGTCAAGTTCAAATCTGCCCAACCTGCTCTTAGTTTAACTCAAGGTTAACCTTTGATGTACAGTCATTTTAACAGCGATCTTCCATGATTTAAACTACAGATCATCACAGCTAATGACCTCCCCAAGTGGTGGAGATAATTGGAAGGCCCGGGTTCTGCTGCCTTTCTCTGGAAGTGATAGATATCGGCTGTCACAAGCTCACACTGTGTAGACGTGGACACCCTTTTATTGCACTTCTGCCTAATCACCGACTCTCTTTGTCCTCAGATGCTCACTGGTCCAGTGCAGTGTTGCAGCTCGTTAGTGCTGCCAGGGCACAATCGCAACGCCCTGATGCTCCAGTGCAGTGTACCGCAGCACTCTGTTCCTATGCGGTATCGTAACCTGCCGGTGCCCCATTGCAGAATCGCAGCCCACAGGTGACCCAGGGCAGAAATGCATCTTGCTGATGCTCCTGTGCAGTGCATTGCAGTTCGCTGGTGGTCCAGTGTGGTGTACTGCCGCTCAATGGTGCCCCCCCATGCAGCGCATACAGCTCACCAGTGCAGCAGTGAGGTAGGCCATGGCTGTGCAGTGCCCCAGTGCAGCTAACCAGTGGCCACTGCCAGTTATGACAGCTCCACACTTCCCAGTGCAGCTAACCAGTGGTCACTGCCAGTTATGACAGCTCCACACTTCCCAGTGCAGGTGAGAGGTCCTGCCCCAAAATGCTCAATGTTCACCTTCCCCCATAGAATATTCCTGACCCTGAGCCTCCTGTAGCCTACTCCTGGGGATTTGATATTCCATATATAAACCCCCTGAACCCCTGGGTTAGATCCCAGCCTGTAGCCTGCTCCTGGGGATTTGATATTCCATATATAAACCCCCTGAACCCCTGGGTTAGATCCCAGCCTGTAGCCTGCTCCTGGGGATTTGATATTCCATATATAAACCCCCTGAACCCCTGGGTTAGATCCCAGCCTGTAGCCTGCTCCTGGGGATTTGATGTTCCATATATAAACCCCCTGAACCCCTGGGTTAGATCCCAGCCTGTAGCCTGCTCCTGGGGATTTGATATTCCATATATAAACCCCCTGAACCCCTGGGTTAGATCCCAGCCTGTAGCCTGCTCCTGGGGATTTGATGTTCCATATATAAACCCCCTGAACCCCTGGGTTAGATCCCAGCCTGTAGCCTGCTCCTGGGGATTTGATGTTCCATATATAAACCCCCTGAACCCCTGGGTTAGATCCCAGCCTGTAGCCTGCTCCTGGGGATTTGATATTCCATATATAAACCCCCTGAACCCCTGGGTTAGATCCCAGCCTGTAGCCTGCTCCTGGGGATTTGATGTTCCATATATAAACCCCCTGAACCCCTGGGTTAGATCCCAGCCTGTAGCCTGCTCCTGGGGATTTGATGTTCCATATATAAGGAGGGAGGAGAAGATGGCAGCACGACGCAGCGCGCGCGGCCGTTCCGAATGGTATCAATTATATGTAACTAGGGGCCGTGCACAATCCGGATTCGATGGAGACAGCCGTGAGAAGCGCAGAGGAACATCTGGAGAAACTTCTGAAATGCCTTTTTCGCTGCTGCTGCTACTGTGCGATCGAGAATCTCCGGAGACGAAGGCCCCAGATCCTCGGCTTTGCCTATTGCCTGTTGTCAGGGCTGGGGTCAGAACGCTCGGCAGAGATGGTGCTCGGTGCTCGGTGTCGGAGAGCTGGTTGGAGGCTCGGAGTTTTCGGACGGACTCGGAGTTGGACTGTGGTCGGATGCTTCCAGTACGCTGCATCGGCAAGTTGGCAGTGCTGGAGGTTCACCGTCTGCGTGAGATGATGGGACTTTCGAGAAACTTTGAGACTTTGAGACTATTACCGTGCCATGGTCTGTTCTTATCAAATTACGGCACTGTTTGCATTGTTGTGACTATATGTTATAATTATGTGGTTTTTGCCAGTTTCTCAGTCGGTTTGTCATGTGTTTCCGTGATATAATTCTGGAAAAGCATTGTATCATTTCTTAATCCATGCATTACTAAATGACAATAAAAGGGGACTATGTGTCCTCATAATCTAATCTAATCTAATAATCTCCTTGAACCCCTGGGTTAGATCCCTGCTCTTGGGGATCTGTTATCCTATACATGAAGTCCTGAAACCCCTGAGTTAGTTTCCAGCCTATAATCCACACCCAGGGATCTGTTATTCTGTTTACAGTACAAACCATTGGACCCCCAGATTAGATCCCAGTCTGTAACCCACACCAAGGGATCTTTTATTCTATATACAAACCCCCTCCCATGGCACAGTGGTCCAGGTGGTCGCTACAGACAGTGCCATGGAAGAAGCCTTCACAAAGTTGCCCTGGGACATCTCCCTGCTCACCTAGACGTGTGTGGCAGGCGGGGTCTGTGATGTAGAGGATTGGCAGGGACAGGGAGCAGCTGGGAGACTTGTACAGCAGTGAGACTGCCTCTGGAGCCTCTCATTACACGGTCGATCACAGAATAATATCCACTGCATTGATTTTACAGCACTCCAATTAGCCATCAGTCGAGTGTCTGCCCCCAGCTCTCCGCAGTGCTGACATCGCCCGATGATTGATAAGCCTCATCTGCAGAGACCGCCCTCTCACACCAGTGCTGCCCGGTCACGATGGATGCTCCTTGATATATAATCCCCCTCCCACCTGAGTCACTGGATAGATCCCAGCCTGTAACATACACCGAGAGATCTGTTATTCTGTATATAAATTCCCAAACCCCTGGATTAGATGCTGGCCTGTTACACACACCGAGGGTCTGTTATTCTACACATAACCACTGAAACCCTTGGATTAGATCCCAACCTGTAACATATTCTCAGAAACAAACTGGGGGGCCACTTTGCTGATCACTTCTGCTCCATCCGTCTCAAAATAATTATTACTAACAAATCACTTGTGGTACCAGTGGAACCAACACTGGGCCACTGTTACACCACCATCAAGAGTGCTTACCATGCTATCCCACACCCACTCTGCGGGAAGTCTCGTCACCGAGTATAGGCAGAGACTGAAGACCACAGCACCAGCAGTGAGGATATGGACAAACAGAGCAATGGAGCGCTTACAGAGACTGCTTTGAATTAGTGGACCGGACTGTGTTCAGGGATTCATCCTCGAGTTTGGCTCAGTCCGCTAGAGCTGTTACTGACTTCATTAAAACCTGTGTGGATGAGTGTGTGCCCACGAGAACATACTGTGCATACCCAAATCAAAAGCCGTGGATGAACCAGGATGGCCTGCTGAGGGCTAGATCTGTGGCACTCGTCTGGCAACCCGTGTCTGCACAAGAAAGACCAAGTACATCTTGCAGAGGATACTTCAAGAGCAAAGGATCACATCCGAGTGAGGTTTTAGGCAGAATTGGACGCACGTCAACTCTGGCAGGGTTTGCGCCCCGATACTACCTACAAAACAAAACCCAGCATCATGAAAGGCAGTGATGCTTCACTACCAGACGAGCTCAGTGCTATTCATGCTCACTTTGAAAGGGAGAATGAAAGCACAGCTATAAGGATCTCTGCAGCACCCAGTGACCCTGTGATCTCTGTCTCGGAGGCCGATGTCTGGCTGTCTTTCACGAGGGCGAGTCCTCGCAAGGTGACAGACCCCGATGCAGTACTCCGAAAATCTATGCCAACCAACTGGCATGTGTGTTCCAAGACATTTTCAATCTCTCATGGCTCGAGCCCCCACTTGCTTCAAAACGGAAACAATCTTACTAGTGCCCAGGAGGAGCAGGGTGAGTTGCCTTAAAGACTATCATCCAGTAGCGCTCACATCTACAGCGATGAAGTGCTTTGAGAGGTTGTTCATGGCTAGAATTAACTTCTGTCTCAGCAAGGACCTGAACCCATTGGTATTTGTCTATCGGCACAATAGCTCTATGGTGAATGCTATTTCATTGGCTCTTCACACAGCCTTGGATCACCTGGACAACACTAACGGTCCCATCAAGCTACTGTTGATTGACCACAGCTCAACATTTAACACAAGCATTCCTACAGTTCTGATCAAAAACCCAGGCCTCTGTACCTCCCTCTGCAACTGGATCCTTGACTTCCTCACTGGGAGACCAAAATCTGTGTGGATTGGAAATAACACCTCCACTTCGCTGACAATCAACCCTGGCACACCTCAAGGATGTGTGCTTAGCCCACAGCTCTCTCTACACCAATGACTGTGTGGTTAGACACAGCTCAAGGGCCATCTATAAAACAACACACACAAAATGCTTGAGAAACTTAGCAGGTCAAGCAGCATCTATAGATAATTGACGTTTCTGACCAAGACCCTTCTTCAGGACTGAGAAGGAAGGGGAAGAGAATAAAAAGGTAGAGGGAGAAGAAAGAGGCTAGCTAGAAGGCGATAGGTGGAGACAGGTGGGTGGGAAAGGTCAAGGGCTGGAGAGGAAGGAATCTGATTGGACAGGAGAGTGAACCATAGGAGAAAGGGAAGGAGGAGGGGATCCAGGGGGAAGTAATAAGTAAGTGAGAAAAAGTGGGGGGGGGGGGAATTTGTTTACTGGAAGGAGAAATCGATGTTCATGCCATCAGGTTGGAGGCTACCCAGACAGAATATGAGGTGTTGCTCCTCCATCCTGAGGATGGCCTCATCTTGGCACAGGAGGAGGCCATGGACTGATGTGTCAGAATGAGAATGGGAATCAGAATTAAGATGTTTGGCCACTAGGAAGTCCAAGATGTAGAGGCTTTGGTGATGATTTACCAAAATTCTCTGGACTCTGCGCAAGTCCCGGCGGATGCCATGCCACTGTTCAAAAAGGATGCAGGCAAAAGGCAGGTAACTATAGGCCAGTTAGTTTAAAATCTGTATTTGGGAAAATGCTTGAAGTTATCATTAAAGAAGAAATAGTGAGGCATTTGGAAAGAAATGGATCCATCAGGTAGATGCAGCATGGATTCAGCAAAGGCAGGTCCTGTTTGACAAACTTACTGGAGTTCTTTGAGGATATGATGAGTGCAGTGGATAGAGGGGAACAGATGGACATTATTTGCTTTGATTTACAGAAGGCGTTCGATAAGATACCACATAAAAGACTTACCCGTAAGATAAGGTGTGGCGCATGGCCAAGTGGTTAGGGCATTGGGCTCACGATCTGAAGGTCGTGGGTTCGAGTCTCGGCCAAGGTAGCGTGTTGTGTCTTTGAGCAAGGCACTTAACCACACACTGCTCCAGTCCACCCAGCTGAAAATGGGTACTGGCAAATGCTGGGGGTTAACCTCGCGATAGACTGGCGTCTCATCTGGTGGTGGGGGGAGTCTCGTACTCTCAGTCACTTCACTCCACAGAAACTGGCATAAGCACCGGCCTGATGGGCCACAAGGCTCGGGACAGACTTTAACTTTAACATAAGATAAGGATGCATAGAGTTGGGCTGATGTATTAGCATGGATAGAGGATTGGCTAACTAATGGAAAGCAGAGAGTTGGGATACATGGGTGTTACTCTGGTTGGAAATCAGTGGTGAATGGTGTGCCGTAGGGGTTGGCGTTGGGCCCGCAACTGTTCACGATGTACATTAACGATCTGGAAGAGGACACCGAGTGTAGTGTATCTGAATTTGCTGATGATACTAAATTGAGTGGAAAAGCAAATTGTGCAGAAGATACAGAGAGTCTGCAGAGAGATATAGGTAGGTTAAGTGAGTGGGCAAGGATCTGGCAGGTGGAGTACAATGTTGGTAAATGCGAGGTCATCCACTTTGGAAGGAAAAATGAAAGAGCAGATTTTTATTTAAATAGTAAAAAATTGGAGCATGCTGTTGTGCAGATGGACTTGGGAGTGCTTCTGCATGAATCATAAAAGGCTGGTTTGCAGGTACAGAAGGCTATCAAGAAGGCAAATGGAATGTTGGCCTTCATTGGTAGAAGGATTGAATTCAAGAGCAGGGAGGTTATGCTGCAACTGTACAGGGTACTGGTGAGGCCGCACCTGGAGTACTGTGTGCAGTTCTGATCTCCTTACTTGATGAAGGATATACTAGCTTTGGAGGCAGTGCAAAGGAGGTTCACCAGGTTGACGAGGGTGTTAGACTACGAGGAGAGATTGAGTTACCTGGGACTGCACTCACTGGAATTCAGAAGAATGAGAGCAGATCTTATAGAAACATATAAAATTATGAAAGGGATAGATAAGATGGAGGCAGGAAAGTTGTTTCCACTGGTAGGTGAGACTAGAACTAGGAGACATAGCCTCACGATTCAGGGAACTAGATTTAGGATGGAGATGAGGAAGAACAACTTTTCCCAAAGTGTGGTGAATCTGTGGAATTCTCTGCCCAATGAAGCAGTGGAGGCCACTTCAGTAAATGCACTTAAGACAAGGTTGGATAGATTTTTGCATAGTAGGGGAATTAAGGGCTATGGGGAAAAGGCAGGTAGGTGGAGATACGTCAATAGCCAGATCGGCCATGATCTTATTGAATGGCAGAGCAGGCTGATAGGGCCAGATGGCTGACTCCTGCTCATATTTCTTATGTTCTTATGTTCTTATGAATGGTACAGAGGTGCTCGATGAAGGAGTCTGAAATTTATGACGGATCTCACAAATGTCAAGGAGGCTGCATCAGGAGCACCAGAGACAATAGACAACCCAAGCAGATTCGCAGGTGGAGTGTTGCCTCACCTGGAAGAACTGTTTGTGGCACTGAATGAAGTGAGGGAGGAGGTGAATGGGCAGGTGCAGCACTTGGGCTGCTTGCAAGGATTAGTGCCGGGAGGGAGATTAGTGGGGAGGGATGAATGGTCAAGGGAATCACAGAGGGAGTGAACCCTGTGGAAAGTGGAGAGGGGTAGGAGGTAATGATATGTTTAGTGGTAGGATCCATTTGGAGATGGCAGAAGTTGCAGAGGATAATATGTTGGATGTGGAAGCTGATGAGGTGGTAGGTAAGGTCAAGAGGAACTCAATCACTATTAGGGCAGTAGGAAGTTGGGGTAAATGCAGATGTACAGGAAATATACAGGAGATGCAGGTGAAAGCAACATACATTTGATGGTGACACAACTATTGCTGGCAGAGTTTCAGAGAGGGTAATGAGAGGGTGTACAGGAGGAAGATATATCTGCTGGCTGAGTGGTATCACAGCAACAACCTTACATTCAATGTCATTAAGACCAAAGAACTGAATATGGATTTCAGAAAGGGTAAGATGAGGGAACACACATCAGTCCTTAGAGAGAGATCAGAAGTAGAGAGGGTGAGCAATTTCAGTTTCCTGGGTATCAATACCTCTGATCTAACCTGGACACAACATACTGATACAGCTATGAAGAGGGCACGGTAGCAGCTATATTTCTTTAGGAGTTTGAGGAGATTTTGTATGTCACCAAAGACACACACAACTTACTACAGATGGACTATAAAGAGCATTCTTACTGGCTGCAACACCGCCTGGTACGGGGAGGGGGAAGGGGACGACTCCACAAGATCAAAATAAGCTGCGAAGCACTGTGAACCTAATCAGCTCCATCATGAACCGTCGCCTCCTTAGTACCCTGGACATCTTCAAGGAGTGATGCTTCAAAATGGCGGCATCCACTTCCCAAGACATGTCCTGTTCTCATTGTTACCACCAGGAAGGAGGTACAGGAGCCTGAAAGCACACACTCAACAATTCAGGAACAGTTTCTTCCCCTCTGCCCTCCAATTTCTGAATGGACATTGAGCCCAAGACAACAAATTTCATGACATATGCCAGTGATATTAAACCTGATTCTGATTCAGAATCTGATTCTGAAAAGTAGAATTTCCTAGTAGCCAACTATTTTAACTCCTGTCCTCATTCCCATTCCGATATATTGGTCCATGGCCCCCTCTTCTGCCATGATGAGACTGCTCTCATTTGGAAGAGCAACATCTCATACACCGTGTCGGTAGCTTACAGCTTGATGGCATGAGCATCAATTTCTCTTTCTGGTAAATTTTTTTCTCCACCCCTTCTCTCTTCTTCTATTCCCATCTCCGGCCTCTTACTTCTTCTCCTCACTTGCCAATCACCACCTCTTCGATCCCCTCCTCCTTCTCTTTCTCCCATGGTCCACTTTCTTTTCCTATCGGATTCATTATTCTGCAGCCCTTTGTCTTTTCCACCTATCACTGCCCAGTTTCTTTCTTCTCCACCCCCCCCACCCCACCCACCTGGCTTCACCTCTCACCTTCTACCTTGTCGTCTTCCCCCTTCTCCCACCTTCTTATTCTTCAAAGTCCAAAATTCAATGTATACTTATGTCAAAGTGCATATATATCACAACATGCAACCCTGAGATTCATTTTCTTGCGGGCATTCACTGTATTGGACTGCACCCAATCAGTGAGCTGCAGCATGCGAAGAAGTGGCAATATCACTTGGATATGCAGCTGAAGATTAAAAAGTCAGCACCACAGTGGTTTCCGGAGCTGGACTGTGCCCAATCAGCGAGTGGAATTCATTAGAAAGGGCGAATAAAAATAAGGCAGGGTCAAACGGAGCGGCCATTGTGTGAGTGGGCCAGTGTTGGAGTGGTTTTGCCTCATGCTTATTCTTCATTCCTTGCCTGTCAGGGCACAGTTAGTGCAGGGAGAATGACTCCAGGAGCTGTATTTTGTATTTTCTGTGAGATATGGAAATTCTGGGAGACCTCCAGCTTCCTGGATAACCACATCTGCACCAGTGCACCGAGCTACTGCTCCTCAGAGAACGTGTTCAGGAATTGGAGCTGCAGCTCGATGACCTTTAGCTCATATGGGAGAATAAGAAAGTGACAGATGGAGGCTACAGGGAGTTGGTCACCCCGGGTTTTCAAGAGGCAGGTAATTGGGTGATGTCAGGAGAAGGAAGGGAAATGGGCAGCCAGTGCAGAGTACCCCTCTGGCCGTTCCCCTCAAGTTGAGGGGGATGATCCACTGGGGGGAGCTGCAGTGACCGGCACTCTGGCACTGAGTCTGACCCTGTGCCTCAGAAGAGAAGACAGGTGAAGAGGACTGCAGTGGTGATAGGAGATTCCTCGGTCAGAGGAGCAGAGCTGAGATTCTGTGGATGTTATAGAGAAACCCGGATGGTCTGCTCAGGGTTAGGAATGTCTCGGATCAGGTTCACAGCATGCTAACGGGACAGGGTGAGCAGCCAGAAATCTTGGTACACATTGGCACCAATGATATAGGTAGAAAAGGTGAGGAGGTCCTGAACAGAGATTTTGAGAAGCTCAGTAAAAACCTTAATAGTAGGACCTCCAGCATAATAATCTCTGGAGAGCGGCCTGCCGTGCACCAGTGAGGGTAAGAAAAGGATGAATGCGTGGCAGAGGAACTGGTGCAGGGGGCAGGGGTTCAGATTTCTGGATCATTGGAATCTGTTTTGGGGAAGGAACGACCTGTACAAAAGGAACGAGTTACACCTGAACCCAAGGAGGATCAATGTCCTTGTGGGCACGTTTGCTGGAAGCAGACCCAAAATGCAAGACACAGACACTGAAGTACTAGGAACAGGACTTGACTAGAGAGCTGGGTCAAGAACACAGACTTGGGCTAGGACATTGGCTAGGCAAGCAGGACCAGGACAAAGAACTGGGAACTAGGAGCCTGGGCTTGGACTCTGAGCCGGAGACTGGACAAGGACCCAGAACCTGGGTCTTGACTTGGGCTCGGACCCCGGAACTATGCAAGGACATTATGTGGCTACAGGATTGGACGTGGCTACAGAACAGGACGTGGAACTCCTGTACAGGACGAGGAACATGGACAGGACGAGAACACAAAGCCTAGACTTGGTACTCAGGAACAGCCGAGCCTTGGACTTGGGACGACAGGAACCTCGGAACCTTGGACTTGGGATGACAGGAACGCAGAACACAGAGCCTTGGTCTTGGGGAGGGCAGGAACACAGAGCCTTGGTCTAGAGCACGGGAGCATAGAGCCTTGGACTTGAGAGACAGGAACACAGGGACATGGAACACAGAGCCAGGACCCCTACTTTGGAACAGGCCTTAGGGATGGGGCTCTACACAGAATGCTGAACACGACGAGACGGTTTCCAACACTAGGTAGCAGCGAATGGCCAGACCTACCTAGCGAAGGCGTGGACACAGAGACAGTTCCAACTCAACGATAGACAGTTCCTTATCTTGACAGAGCAAGGCTCCGGTCTCGCTCCGGTGGTTGAACTTGACAAGGTTGCAGGGCAAGGCTTCAGAAGGAAGGGGAAGGAAAGGGAACAGTCCAGCCTCAGGGTAACGGCAAAGATGGCCTGGCTTACCCAACTGAGGCAAAGACAGGAAGGGACAGATCCAACCGCAGGGTAACGGCAAAGACAACCTGACTTACCCCACAGAGGCAAGGACGGGATACTGACAAGATGAACCAGCAACAACACTTGAGCCCAGGGCCACTTATATTCTCAGCCCCAAGACAAGCATCAGGTGCCTATGATTAAGCCCAACTGAAACAAGGGATAGCCGGAAGACCCGGAGTCCACAGACTGGACCGTGAACCGGAATGCAGACTTCACAGACTGGACCATCACAGCTCGAACTGTTTAGGAGGATGTAAACTAATTTGGCAGGGTGATGGGAACTGGAGTGATAATGCTGAGGATGGGGTAGTTGGTTTACAAACAGAGACAATGTGTAGTGAGACTGCTAGCAAGAAGAGGTCAATGATAGGACAAAATTGCAGTCAACAGGATGAGTTGCAATGTAAAAGGGACACAAAATCAAAAAGGGTGATGAACACAGGACTGAAGGTGTTATATCTGAGTACATGCAGTATTTGAAATAAGGTAGATGAACTTGTAGCACAGTTACAGATTGGCATGTATGATGTTGTGGACATCACTGAATCATGGTTGAAAGAAGATTATAGCTGGGAGCTTAACATCCAAGGATACACATTGTGTCAAAATGACAGGTAAGTGGGCAGAGAGGGTGGGTGGCCCTGTTGGTAAAAAATCAAATCAAATCTTTAGAAAGAGGTGGCATAGGATCAGAAGGTGTAGAATCATTGTGGATAGAGCTAAGAAACTACAAGGGCAAAAATACCCTGGTGGAGTTATATACAGACCTTTGAACAATAGCAAAGATGTAGTCTACAAATTACAATGGGAGATAGAAAATGCTTGTCAAAAGGCTAATGTTACTATAGTGTTGGAGGACATAAATATGCAGGTAGAATGGGAAAATCAGGTTGGTGCTAGATCCCAAGAGCAGGAATTGGTAGAATGCCTACGCGATGGTTTTTTAGAGCAGATCTCAGTAGACCCCACTTGAAGATCAGCCATTCTGGATTGGATGTTGTGTAATGAACTGGAATTGATTAGGGAGCTTGAGGTAAGGGAACCCTTAGGGGCTGTGATCATAATATGATAGAATTCACCCTGCAGTTTGAGAAGGCAAAGCTAAAGTTAGATGTATCAGTATTACAGCAAAGTAAATGGAATTACAGAGGCATGAGAGAGGAGCTGACCAAAATTGATTGGAAGGAAACACTGGCACGGATGATGGCAGAGCAGCAATAGCTGGAGTTTCAGGGAGCAATTCAGAAGGCCCAGGATAGATACATACCAAGGAAAAAGAGGTATTCTGAAGTCAGCATTATGCAACCGTGGATGACAAAAAAAGTCAAAGCCAGCACGAAAGCCAAAGAGAGGGCATATAACAGTGGACAACAAGGATTTTTTGTGTGTATTTTATGGAATTGAGCTGCTGATAATTTTTGAATGGCCTCTATTTGTTATTTCAGTTCATAATTCTGGTCAATTAAAATGTTGCCCACAATGTAAGGTGAAAAGTTCTATCTTGTCCAGGCATGCTTAGCTGGGGCAGATGCAGCATGATAGGACAGGTTTTAGAAAGGCTGTAAATTTCCGTGAAAGATTTTGTTATTTGAGACAGATGTTTTCAGAATTACTGATACCAAGATTAAGGAGAGCATTTTTGTTGGTCCACATGTTAAACAGGTCATCAATGAAAGGCAATTTGAAGAACTTCTAGAGAGACTGAAAAAAATCACATGGAAGGCATTCAAGCATGTTGTTGAAAATTTTCTTGCCAATTGCAGAGCACTAAACTAAGTGCAGCTGGTTGACATCATGCTTCAAGGATTCAAAACCATGAAGGGCAACATATCACTAAAGATTTATTTTCTGAAATCCCATCTCATTTGGACGCCTTCTCTGCAAATCTTGGTGCTGTCAGTGACAAGCATGGTAAAGGGATTCACCAGTACATTGTGGTCATGGAGAAATGGTATCAGGGCAACTGGAATCCATCAATGCTGGCTGATTATTGTTGGACACATAGTGAGAAGCTTCAGCACTGAGTACAAATGAAAGTTATCAAACAAACATTTTTAGCTTGGTTGAACTATTGCAAAGCATCAGCACCATTATGCTATTAAACACATTATATTCAATAAAAGTTCGTTTCTTGTTTCTCCAAATTCCTACATAATACAAGTAGTCTGAAATTATATTTGTGTTCAGCTTCATGTGGTGTATAATAAACAAAAAGAAATTCTGAGGAAGCAACACTTTCAGAAAAATTCGTCCAGTGTAATAGAGCAATAATTAATGGGAAGTTAGAGGCTTGGGAAGCTTGTGAAAACCAACAGAAAGTTACAAAATCGGTCACAAAGAAGGAAAAGATGGAATACGAAGACAAGCTAGCCAATACTATTAAAGAGGATACCAAAAGTTTCTTCAGATATATAAAGTGTAAAAGCAAGATGAGAGTAGATATTGGACCACCATAAAATGATGCTGGAGAGGTAGTAATGGGGAACAAGGAAATGGTGAATGAACAGAACAAGTATTTTGCATTGGTCTTCGCTGAAGAAGACCCAAGCAAAATATCAGAGGTTCAAGTGGGTCAGGGGCCAGAAGTGAGTGAAGTTGCCATTACTAGGGAGAAGGTGCTTAGAAGGTCTGAAGGCAGGTAATTCATTTGGATTAGAAGGTCTACAGCCGTGGATTCTGAAAGAGGTGGCAAAAGAGATTACGGAGGCATTAATCTTTCAAGATTCAAGGGATTCTGGCATGGTTCCAAGGGAATGGAAAATAGCAAATGTTTCTCCACTCTGCAAGAAGGGAGAGAAGCAGAAGAAAGGACATTATAGGCCAGTTAGTCTGGTCTCAGTGGTTGAGAAGGTTTTGGAGCCAATTGTTAAGGATGTGGTTTGGGGTTAGTTGGTCAACACGCTCCTAGAAGACAGCGGCGTGGACTGATGAGGGAGAAGGAGAAGTAGAGAGTCCGTCATCGTGCCCAACGCCGGCCCCCTAGGCCTGAGTCGACGTAATAGTAGTAGTAGTTTGGGGGTACTTGGAGATACATGATAAAATAGGCAGGTCAGCATGATTTCCTTATGGAAAAATCTTGCCTGACAAATTTGTTGGAATTTTTTGAGGAAATAACAAGCAGGATAGACAAAGGAGAATTGGTGAATGTTGTGTACTTGGATTTTCAGAAAACCTTTGACAAGATGCCACACATGAGTCTGCTTAACAAAATAAGTGCTCTTTGTATTACATGAAAGATACTAGCTTAGATAGAGCATTGTCTGATTTCCAGAAGGTAAAGAGGGTGTTTTAAAGGGGGTCCTTTCTGATTGTCTGCTAGTGACTAGTGGTGTTTCACAGAGGTCAGTGTTGGGACTACTTCTTTTTATGTTACATGCCAATGATTTGGATGATGGAATTAATTTTGTGGCCAAGTTTGCAGATGATATGAAGGTAGCTGGATGAGCAGATACTGCAGAGGAAAAGGAGAGGCTGCAGAAGGACTTAGACAGATTAGGAGAATGGGCAGAGAAGTGGTGGATGGAATACAGTGTCATGAAGTGTATGGTCATGTAATTTGGTAGAAGGAATAAAGTGTAGACTATTTTCTAAATGGTGAGAAAATTAAAAAATACGAGGTGCAAAGGGACTTGGGTGTCCTTGTATATGATTCCCTAAGGGTTAATTTGCAGGAATACAAATGTGATGTTAGCATTTATTTTGAGAGGACTAGAATCTAAAAGCAAGGATGTAATGTTGAGGCTTTCTTAGACACTGGTGAGACCTCACTTGACGTATTGTGAGCTGTTATTTATTGAGATGAAACATGGAATAGGTCCTTCCACCCCTTCGAGCTGTGCCGCCCAGCAATCAGATGATGTTTAATCTGAACCTAATCACTGGACGATTTACAATGACAAATTAGTGTACTAACCGGTACATCTTTGGACTGTGGGAGGAGACTGGAGCATGCAAAGAAAACCCACACGGTCACGGGGAGAATGTATAACCTCTTTACGGGCAGCGACGGGAATTGAACCCCGTTCACTCGTACTGCAAAGCGTTGTGCTAACCACTACGCTACCGTGCCACCCCAAGTGGCTCCTTATCTAAGAAAGGATGTGCTGATAATGGAGAGGGTTCAAAGGAGGTTCACAAAACTGAACCCAGGATTGAAAGGCTTATCATATGAGGAGTGTTTGGCGGCTCTGCGCCTGTACTCACTGGAATCCAGAACATTGAAGGGGGGGACCTCTTTGAAACCCATCGAAAGTTGAAAGGCCTTGATAGAGTGGATGTGGCGAGAATGTTTCCTTTAGCGGGGGAGTCTAAAACCAGAGGACGCAGCCTCAGAATAGAACAGAGATAAGGAGGAAATTCTTTAGCCAGAGCTTGGTGAATCCGTGGAATTCACTGGGTATGTTTAAGACAAATGTTGATAGATTCTTGATTAGTCAAGCCATGAGGGATATAGGGAGAAGGCCGGAGATTGAGGCTAAGAGGGAAAAGGGATTAGCCGTGATGGAATGGTGACGCAGGCTCAATAGGCCAAATACCCTAATTCTGTTCCTATATTTTATGGTCTTACGATCTTGTGCAACAAACGCAATAGGATCAATGAAAGACCACCGCCAACCAATGTGCAAAAGACAACAAACTGCAAATACAAAAGGGAACGTTTTTAAAAATGATAATAATAACAATAATAATAAGGGTTAACAGGACCAGGTGGTTAATAGAAAAAATATCAGAAATACAGAATAAAAGATCAACAAATTCTGGACGATAAACGCAGAAAATGCCAAGAGAAACTAGAAAAAATCCAACACATCACAGGATTCTGCAGCAGTTTAACTCAATCTGATTACTTCAAGAGGCACAATCAAGTGGCAAATATCACTCACCAAAATCTTGCTTTAAAATACAAACTCAAAGAAGAAACTACACCTGACTGTAAATACAAACCTGATCCAGTTCTAGGGTCGGAGTCCCACATGTTATATTACGACTGATCCATTATTACAGAGAGGATGATCCACAATAACCATCTGAATATGATGTTATGGCATAAACAAGCAAAGGAACTTTCTTAATAGATATAGCCATTCCAAACACACATAACATAGAGAAATCAATGTGAAAAACACCAGAAAATGCTGAATTAAAAGAGGAAATTGAAAGAGTATGGAACATGAACAAGGTATACATTGTCCCAATAGTAATGTCTACAACTGGTATCATCCCAAAGTCATTATACAATTGCTTAAATAATTTTGCCTACACAGCAATATCTATGCAAATCTCCAGAAAGCCACAATACTAAACACAACTAGAACAGTCCTAAATTTCCTAGCAACCGAGAATGAGCATGCTTGGCTATGCCTGTACCTCACATTTTCCTAGACGGAAATGAGAAAAAATAATAATAATAATTTAAAAATAAGCAATAAATATCAAGAACATGAGATAAAGAGTCATTGAAATTGAGTCCATAGGCTTTGAGAACACTTCAATAATAGGGTTAGTGAAGTTGAGTGAAGTTATCTCCTATGATTCAAGCCTGATAGCTGAGGGGTAATAACTGCTCCTAAGGCTCCTGCACCTTCTTCCTGATGGCAGGAGTGAGAAGAAAGCATGGCCTTGATAGTGGGGGTCCTTGATGATGGATGCTGCTTTCCTGGGGCAACGCTCTATGTAGATGTGTTCAATGATGGATTTACCTGTGATGGAGCCTGGCTTTTGTAGGCTCTTCCATTCAGAGGTGTAGATTTTTCCACACCAGGCCGAGAAGCTACCAGTCAATATACTCTCCACCACACATCTATAGAAGATTGTCAAAGTTTTAGATGACATGCCAAATCTTCGCAAACTTCTAAGAAAGTAAAGGCACTGCCATGCTTTCTTCATAATGGCACTTACTGTATGTGCTGGATCCAGGACAGATACTCTGAAGTGATAACACTGAGGAATTTTAAATTGCTGACACTCTCCACCTTTGATCCCCCAGTGGGGGCTGGCTCATGGACCTCTGGTTTCTTCCTCCTGAAGTTAATAATCAGCTCCCTGATCTTGCTGACATTGAGTGAGAGGCTGTTTTTCTGGCACCATTCAGCCATATTTTCGTTCTCCCTCCTATTTGCTAATTTGTCACCACATTTGACTTGGCCAACGACAGAGGTGTCATTGGCAAACTTAAGTATGCCACTTGGAGCTGTGCTTAGCCTCGTAGCCACAAGTATAAAGTGAATAGAGCAGGGGGCTAAGCACACAGCCTTGTGGTGTGCCAGTGCTGATGCTGATTGTGGAGGAGATGTTGTTGCCAATGCAAACTGACTGGGGTCTTCAAGTGAGGAAATCGGGGATCCAATTGCACAAAGAGATATTGAGGCCCAGGTTCTGAAGCTTATAGATTAGTTCTGAGGGAATCGTAGTATTGAATGCTGAGCTGTAGTCAATGAAGAGTATCCTGATGCACGTACCTTCGCTGTCCAGATGTTCCAGGGTTGAGTGAAGAGCCAACAAAATAGCATCTGCTGTGGACCTGCTGTGATGGTAGGCAAATTGGAGCAGATCCAAGTTGCTTCTCAGGCAGGAGTTGATTTGTTTCATCACCAACCTTTCAAAGCACTTCATCACTGTGGATGTAATCACTGAGGCAGGTTACCATATTCTTCTTAGGCACCAGTATAGTTGAAGCAGGTGGGTACCTCAAACTGCCAAAGTGAGAGGCTAAAGATCTTTGTGAATGCTCCAGCCAGTTGATTAACACAGGTCTTTAGTACCTGGTCAAGTACCCTGTCTGGGCCAGATGCTTTTTGTTCAGTTCACCCTCTTGAAGGATCTTCTCACATCAGCCTCAGAGACTGAAATCACAGGGTCACTGGGAGCTGGGGGAGTTCATGGTTGGATGTGCAAAGCAATCATAAAATAAAAGTACCTGGGAATGAAACCTTATGCCCCCTATGTTGCTCGATTTCACCTTGTAGGAGGTGATAGCATTCAAGTCTTGCCACAGCTACTGAACTTCCTTCAGAGATTCAAGTTTGGTCCGAAATTGCCACTTTTCACGTAAGATGGGTTTCTGGAGATTGAACCTGGGCCACTTGTCACCACACCTGAATGCCACTGATCTGCACTCAGCAGATTACGATTCTCATGATTCATCTAGGGTTTCTGGTTGCGGGAGACAGAATGCTTTTTCAGGGACACACTCATCTACGACTGTTTTTGTAAAGTTCATAACAACCATGGTGCATTTGTTCAGAACCGCTGATGAGTTTTTGATCGTGATACAGTTCACTGACTCAAGCAATCCCGTAGCCACTCCTCTATCTCCCGTGACCACCTCTTTGTTGTCCATATCTCTGGAGTCTTGTTTTTAGTCTCTACCCGTATGCAGGTAGGAGGAGGACAGCCAAGTAATACCGAAATGTGGGAACAGTAGACATTCCTAATCATAGTATAGCAGTAGTTGAGTGTGTTGGGACCCTTCGTGCTGTAGGTGACATGTTGATGATAATTGGGTAGAGATTTCTTGAAACAAGGCTGATTAAAGTCCCTGACAATGATATAAAAGGCATCCAAGTAAGCTGTTTCTTGTTTGCTAATGGCCACACTCGAGTGCCTACTTAACATTGGCCTTTGGTAAGTTGTGGACAGGCTCACAGAGGAGAACTCTCTTGGTAAGTCGAACAACCGGCCCTTAACCATCAGATGATCCAGGTCAGGGGAACAACAGTGCATCAAGATCTCTGTGTCCGAGCACCACAGTGAGTTTATCATGAAACACAGACCTCCATCTTTTGCCTTCTCTGAATCAGCAGTCCAGTCCTTCCTGCGTATTGAGAAGACTTTGGGTCTTACCAACGATTCCGGCGTGTCCTGAGTGAGCCATGTCTCCATGAAGCAGAGAATGCAACAAGCCTTCATTTTCCTCTAATACAGTGAATTTGCCTTTAGGTCCTCAATCTTGTTCTGTATTGACTGTACATTTGTCAATAAGATAATGGGTAGAGGAAATTTCATACCTCAGCATTTCAGCCTGGCTTGGTGTCCTCCCCTCCTTCATCTTTTAAAGCGACGGCAATGTTTCTTCATCCAGTTAACAAACAGGTTCATTGTACCTGTATGCCTGAGAGTTCAGTTCACTGAGTCCTTCAGTAGATCATGAAATTGCTAGTTGCTGACGGTTCAAAAGTACATTACTTAAAGGGAAATTACAGGCTGTAGATTGCAGTGAAAGTAGTTCAGGAGAAGCATACTTAGAAGTTTTGTAAGCTACCTATAACACATTATTGTAATTCACCGGCGCCATCTTGGATTCTGTCATTTTCCCCCTTCCTTTGCGCCTTGTAAGGCATGAAAATGACCGACGTGGGCCTCTCATGGTCTGAGTCGATGTTCCCTCCCCTTTGCAGTCCTGATGAAGGGACTTGGCCCAAAACACCGACTGACACTTACATAGATGCTGCCTGACCTGCTGAGTTCCTCCAGTATTTTGTGTGCATTGCTCGGGATTTCCAGTGGTTCCTTCACTCAACTGGAGACCCACCATCACAGTAAACAAAATATTTACCAATATTTACAAATATTTACCAAGGCCCTTACCAACCTGGGCCATTGGATATTTCTCAGTCCCAGACAGTAAAGGTTCACTCAATAGCCCAGAAACGGAGGTGTTCTTCATCAGACATAGCACTAAGTACAGGAATTGGGATGTTATGTTGTAGGTGTATAGACATCGGTGAGGCCGCACTTGTAGTGCTGCATAGAGCCTTGGTCGTCCTGTTATTGGAAAGAGGTGGAGAAAATATAGAGTAGATTTACGAGGATGTTAGGTCATAAGGTATAGGAGTAGAATTAGGCCTTGTTGCCCATCAAATCTCTTGCCTGGACTCTGGGGTGGGAGTTGTAGAGAGAAGTTGGCCAGGCTGAGACTTCATTCCTTGCAGAGTAGGACACTGAAGGGTGTTGTTATGGAGGTTTATGAAATTCTGGAGGTATAGACAGTCTTAATGCACTCAGTCTTTAGAGTGAAGGAGGACGAGAGGTGACTTGATGAGGGTGCGTAAGATGATAAGAGGCATGGATCAAGTGGATGGCCAGAGACTTTTTCCCGGGGCCAAGGTGACTCACACAAGGGCACATTGATTTAAAATGATTGGAGGGAAGTATAGTGGGAAATATCAGACGTAGAGTTTTTACACAGAGAGTGGTAAGTGTGTGGAATGCCACAGCCAGGGGCGGCGATAGCGGCAGATACATTAGGGACTTTTAAGAGACTCTTAGATAGAAACATGGATGATAAAAAAATGGAGGCTATGTGGCAGGGAAGGGTTAGATTGATCTTAGTGTAGGTTAAAGTGTTGGCACAACATCATGTGCTGAAGGACCTGTACAGTGCTGTAGTGTTCTAGGTTCTAGAGGGTACAGGCTTAAGGTGAGAGGGCAAGAGATATTGCAGGACATCAAGAAGCATGTAATGATTGGATTGCGCTCTTGGTAGCTAGCAGGGAGTCAATGGACTGAATGGCCTTGCTCCATGTAGCCTAGGAATATTGACTCAAGAACAGAAGCCGGCACCTTGGTGCAACATGAGAGACATTCTGCTGCTGAAGATGATCGCAGGTAGGAGGATGGGGTTTAATACTTGCTGTTGCAATGGGGGCTTCCCGTAAGTCCTGGCCAACGTTTATCTCCCATCATCACTAACAGATGATCCCATTTCTGGTTGTGGAATCTTGCTGCGTGCACATAATGTACATCATGTTATTGGAAAGTAACAGTAGGTGTTTCAACACATTTTTAATAGTTACGACATTGTTTACTTCAGTACTTTGGATTGACAATGCTTCCTTTGAGATACGTATCTACAGTGGGGAGATCAGAATCCGAATCAGGTTTATTATCACCGGCATGTGACGTGAAATTCGTTAACTTAGCAGCAGCAGTTCAATGCAATACATAATCTAGCAGAGAGAGAAAAAAAAATAAACAAGTAAATCAATTACATATATTGAATATATTAAAAAACGTGCAAAAACAGAAATACTGTATATGAAAAAAAGTGAGGTAGTCTCCAAAGATTCAATGTCCATTTAGGAATCGGATGGTAGAGGGGAAGAAGCTGTTCCTGAATCGCTGAGTGTGTGTCTTCAGGCTTCTGTATCTCCTACCTGATGGTAACAGTGAGAAAAGAGCATGTCCTGGGTGCTGGAGGTCCTTAATAATGGACGCTGCCTTTCTGAGACACCGCTCCCTAAAGATGTCCTGGGTACTTTGTAGGCTAGTGCCCAAGATGGAGCTGACTAGATTTACAACCTATTAGTATCAGTCTGGTCTGCAAGCTTCCATGAACTTGTTTACAGTGGTGCAAATTACAGCAATGTTGCCTGGATTGATGCAAACCCAATTAACATAACCTCATCGTTATACATTTGCATATGAGAAGGTATCATGGTCATTTCACTTTGCAAACCACTTCTCTTGGTCTGTGGGCCAGCCTATGCTCCACAGCCAATATTGTTTATTTGCAGATGTGTGCTTTTAATTTACTGCTTGCAATTTACAATTTATATTAAGAACAGAAGACTGGTTCTTGTTTGAATTAATATCTGCTATATTCACTTAACTCCAGAATACTCCCTGACATCTATCAGCCAAACCTCCTTTCACTTAAAGCTATGCTCTCTGATGTTTGACATTGCTGCCTTGGGAGTTTGAGCTTGAAAGGGTCACCAGCTAGTCAGGGGTCAATATTGAAGATTAGAGTCTGAAGTTTGATCGGTCAGCTGCAAGTCGAAGCCCAATGGCCAAAGCCTGGCGGCTGCAGGGCTAAAGTCCTGTCCTGAAGTCGAAGGACCGAGACCCTTCAGCAGGATTCATGAAGGGTGCCGGCCCTAAACGTCCACGCTTCATTCCCACCCGTAGATGCTGCTTGACGTGCAGAGCACCCCCACACCCCCGGCATTTCACGTGTACTGCTGTTATTGTCTTGTTGTTTGTCATGTTCTGCGCTGCTCTGCCGAGCATCATGGGCATGCTACATTGGCGTCAAAGCATGTGGCGACGCCTGTGGGCTGACCACCACCCCCCTGTCTCCAGCACAACCCCTAGGAGCGCTGATTGTTAACACAAACAATGCACGTCACTGTGTCGCTTGCAACACGCTGGAGGAACTCAGCGGGTCGGTCAGCATCCGTGGAAAAGAACAGACAACGTTTCGGGCCGGAACCCTTCGTCAGGACGAGTCAGGACGGTCAGGAACCATCCTGACGAAGGGTCTCGGCCCGAAACGTTGTCTGTTCTTTTCCACGGATGCTGCCCGACTGCTGAGTTCCTCCAGCGTGTTGCGAGTGTTGCTTTGACCCCAACATCTGCGGATTATTTTGTGTTTGCACTTCACCGTATGTTTTGACGTGCATGTGAAAAGCTGAATCAGAGAGGTGCTGGCTGTCTCCCCAGCAGATTTCCAGCCTGGTGGCTGTTCCAGAAGGAACAGGCGGAAGGTGTGGTCCTGTACATCGCATAATAAGCCCAGGAACTGCTGAGCCAAATGCTCCAGTCCCCCAGTCGCCTATCGCAGAACTGCCTTGATTCAGGCAGATTTGTGCAGGAACTTGCTGCTGTTATTACAAGTCAGAGCTTACTGGGAAATTGCTACATTATGTATAGTGTCTAACAAATTGCTCATGTTGGTATAATTGGATTACAACAGCAGTGCAGTCCCAGAGGAAAGATTAGCAAAGCACAAGCTCTTGCCAACCTCCAAAGCCTGCATTTGCATATTTCTTTTCTCTGCCTGTTGTCTGCCCCGTGTTTTCTGCTTCCAGCTGCCTGGTGAGGAGGGAGCATGGCCTTTGTTACTCACAGAGCCTGAACCAGAAGCCCTGCCGTTCCGTCGCAGCCAGTCAGACGCTGATGGTCCCGTACCAACAAAGCAATTACTTTGAACGCTGAATTCCCCAACATCCGGTAGCCCACACCCCCTCTTCAGTTCCTCCTACATCCACCCCACCCCAGCCCTCATCACTGTTTTTCTTTCCCCTCCTCCACCTCGTCCGTCTGTCCATCAGTCCTCCCACTAGTCCCCCCCACCCACGGTTTCCATCCGCCCTCCCCACCTACCTCATTTTTCCATTCACAGCTTTCTCTCCTGGCATATTCCAATATCTGCAGCCCTTTATTGCCTCTACCTATCATCTCCCTGTGTCTGTCACTATTCCCACTCTCCCTTTCTCCATCTGTCCATCATCCCTCCTCACCTGGATCCATCCATCAGCTCCCATCCTCTGTCTCTATTCCCACTCTCCCTTCCTCCATCTGCCTATCCTCCCTCCTCGCCTTGATTCACCCATCACCGGCCAACGTTTACTCCATCCCTTCCTTTCACCACTTTATATTGACTGTCTCCCCTCTGTTGTTCAGTCCAGATGATGGGTCTTGACCAGAAGTGTGGGCCATCTATTTCCTCCCTCAGATGCTGCCTGGCCCACTGAGTTTCTCCAGCATCTCGTGTGTTGCTCCAGATACTGGCACCTGCCATCTCCTGTGCCCCCAGGCTCTCCCTCCCACTACCACCACAAAGCTAAGGCATAGCAGGTCCTTGCATTTACCGATAGTTTCAAACTTACTTCTCCTGACTTTACTCAGGAGCAAGCTCTCTTGCCTGGTGTGCCAGCAGCAACCTCCAGATCTCTCAAACTTACAGCCCATCAGTAATATCCCTTCTGAGACAGGAAGCCACACAACCTGTACACAGCAAGATCCCATAAGTAGCCAGGTGACAATGACCTTGATGCTGACTGGGTGATCCAGTTGTCAGGGGGAGGTCCCCAAGTTTTTCGATCCCTGTCTGTGGGATCACCCCCTTCCTTCCGCCTGGGGCCTGGACACATCCCAGGCTGGCTTGGTAGGATCACCCACCCACCGATCAGCGAGTGAGATCAACAACCAACGGGGTACAAGAGGGAGGCCATTCGACCCCACTGCTGGTCTGCCACTCAGTAAGATCATGGCTGATCTTTGACCTCAGGACCACTGAGAGGGTTAGACAGGATAGCAGGCAGGAGTGTGCTTCCTGGAGTACAGGTGTCTAAAACCAGAGTGTATCAGTTTACGGTGAGAGGGAGGAGTTCTGAAAGAGATCGGAGGGGTACATTGTTCACACAAAGAGGAGTTGGTATGTGGTGAGAGCTGCCGGAGGAGATGGTGGAGACAGGAACAGCAACAACAGTTAAGAGGCACCTGGACAGGTACCTGAGCAGGGACTAGAGGGATGAGGAATCAATGTAGATAAGACGAGTCAGTGTAGACAGAGAAACAGCATGGGCATTCCTAGGAGCTGTGAGTCCTCCAGTCACACTGAGTCAGAATACAGTCCTCCAGTAACACCGACAGAACACAGTCCTCCAGTCACACCGAGTCAGAACACAGTCCTCCAGTCACACCGTCAGAACACAGTCCTCCAGTCACACCGAGTCAGAACACAGTCCTCCAGTCACACCGTCAGAACACAGTCCTCCAGTCACACTGAGTCAGAACACAGTCCTACAGTCACACTATCTCCGGTCACACCGAGTCAGAACACAGTCCTCCAGTCACACCGAGTCAGAACACAGTCCTCCAGTCACACCGAGTCAGAACTCTGAGTCGTCCAATCACACCGAGTCAGAACACAGTCCTCCAGTCACACCGTCAGAACACAGTCCTCCAGTCACACCGAGTCAGAACACAGTCCTTCAGTCACACCATCAGAACACAGTCCTCCAGTCACACTGAGTCAGAACACAGTCCTCCAGTCACACCGTCAGAACACAGTCCTCCAGTCACACCGAGTCAGAACACAGTCCTCCAGTCACACCGAGTCAGAACACAGTCCTCCAGTCACACTGAGTCAGAACACAGTCCTACAATCACACCATCTCCAGTCACACTGAGTCAGAACACAGTCCTCCAGTCACACTGAGTCAGAACACAGTCCTACAGTCACACCATCTCCAGTCACACCGAGTCAGAACACAGTCCTCCAGTCACACCGAGTCAGAACACAGTCCTCCAGTCACACTGAGTCAGAACACAGTCCTCCAATCACACCGTCAGAACACAGTCCTCCAGTCACACCGTCAGAACACAGTCCTCCAGTCACACTGAGTCAGTACACAGTCCTCCAGTCACACTGAGTCAGAACACAGTCCTTCAGTCACACCGAGTCAGAACACAGTCCTCCAGTCACAACGTCTCCAGTCACACCAAGTCAGAACACAGTCCTCCAGTCACACCGTCAGAACTCTGAGTCCTCCAATCACACCGAGTCAGAACACAGTCCTGTAGTCACACTGTCAGAACACAGTCCTACAGTCACACTGTCAGAACACAGTCCTCCAATCACACCGAGTCAGAACACAGTCCTCCAGTCACACTGAGTCAGAACTCTGAGTCGTCCAATCACACCGAGTCAGAACACAGTCCTCCATTCACACCGTCAGAACTCTGAGTCGTCCAATCACACTGAGTCAGAACACAGTCCTGCAGTCACACTGTCAGAACACAGTCCTCCAGTCACACCGTCAGAACACAGTCCTCCAGTCACACTGAGTCAGTACACAGTCCTCCAGTCACACTGAGTCAGAACACAGTCCTTCAGTCACACCGAGTCAGAACACAGTCCTCCAGTCACAACGTCTCCAGTCACACCAAGTCAGAACACAGTCCTCCAGTCACACCGTCAGAACTCTGAGTCCTCCAATCACACCGAGTCAGAACACAGTCCTGCAGTCACACTGTCAGAACACAGTCCTACAGTCACACTGTCAGAACACAGTCCTCCAATCACACCGAGTCAGAACACAGTCCTCCAGTCACACTGAGTCAGAACTCTGAGTCGTCCAATCACACCGAGTCAGAACACAGTCCTCCATTCACACCGTCAGAACTCTGAGTCGTCCAATCACACCGAGTCAGAACACAGTCCTGCAGTCACACTGTCAGAACACAGTCCTACAGTCACACCGTCAGAACACAGTCCTACAGGCACACTGTCAGAACACAGTCCTCCAGTCACAGCAAGTCAGAACACAGTCCTCCAGCCACACCGAGTCAGAACACAGTACTACAGTCACACTGAGTCAGAACACAGTCCTACAGTCACACCGAGTCAGAACTCTGAGTCCTCCAATCACACCAAGTCAGAACACAGTCCTCCAGTCACACCGTCAGAACACAGTCCTCCAATCACACTGAGTCAGAACACAGTCCTCGAGTCACACCGTCTCCAGTCACACCGTCAGAACACAGTCCTGCAGTCACACCGAGTCAGAACACAGTCCTCCAGTCACACCGAGTCAGAACACAGTCCTCCAGTCACACCATCTCCAGTCACACCAAGTCAGAACACAGTCCTCCAGTCACACCATCTCCAGTCACACCGTCAGAACACAGTCCTCTAGTCACACTGAGTCAGAACACAGTCCTTCAGTCACACCGAGTCAGAACACAGTCCTCCAGTCACACCATCTCCAGTCACACCAAGTCAGAACACAGTCCTCCAGTCACACCGTCTCCACTCACACCGTCAGAACACAGTCCTCCAGTCACACTGAGTCAGAACACAGTCCTTCAGTCACACCGAGTCAGAACACAGTCCTCCAGTCACACTATCTCCAGTCACACTGAGTCAGAACTCTGAGTCCTCCAGTCACACCGAGTCAGAACACAGTCCCCCAGTCACACTGAGTCAGAACACAGTCCTCCAGTCACACCATCAGAACACAGTCCTCCAGTCACACCGTCAGAACACAGTCCTACAGTCACACCGTCAGAACACAGTCCTCCAGTCACACTGAGTCAGAACACAGTCCTCCAGTCACACCGAGTCAGAACACAGTCCTCCAGTCACACTGTCAGAACACAGTGCTACAGTCACACTGTCAGAAAACAGTCCTACAGTCACACCGTCAGAACACAGTCCTCCAGTCACACTGAGTCAGAACACAGTCCTCCAGTCACACCATCAGAACACAGTCCTCCAGTCACACTGAGTCAGAACACAGTCCTACAGTCATACTGAGTCAGAACACAGTCCTCCAGTCACACCGAGTCAGAACTCTGAGTCATCCAATCACACTGAGTCAGAACACAGTCCTCCAGTCACACCATCAGAACACAGTCCTTCAGTCACACCGGGTCAGAACACAGTCCTCCAGTCACAGTGTCAGAACACAGTCCTCCAGTCACACCATCAGAACGCAGTCCTCCAGTCACACTGAGTCAGAACACAGTCCTACAGTCACACTGATTCAGAACACAGTCCTCCAGTCACACCGAGTCAGAACACAGTCCTCCAGTCACACCGAGTCAGAACACAGTCCTACAGTCACACCGAGTCAGAACTCTGAGTCCTTCAGTAACACCGACAGAACATAGTCCTCCAGTCACACTGAGTCAGAACACAGTCCTACAGTCACACCGAGTCAGAACTCTGAGTCCTTCAGTAACACCGACAGAACATAGTCCTCCAGTCACACTGAGTCAGAACACAGTCCTCCAGCCACACCGAGTCAGAACACAGTCCTCCAGCTACAGTATCTTATGAGTGAGTGCCAAAACCATCAAATGACACTGATGTATATATCAATATCAATATCAGTATCCATGAGTATATTCTTATCAGAATTGGTATTGATGTGTATATCAGTATCAGTATCGATGTGTATATCCTCATCAAGTATTGGATTCAATCCATGTATTGATATCAGTACCCAAATTGGAATCAGGGTCAATGTGTATATTGGTATTGGTTTTGATCTGTATAACAGTATCAATGGCATATGATTATCAGTATCGATCTGTTCATCGGTATCAATGTCTATATCACTATTTGTATAGGTATAGGTATTTGTATAGATGCATGTATTGATATCAGTAGCAGTATCAATGTTTATCTCGGTATTGGCATTAGTATTGATGTATATATTCATATCAGTATCAGTACCAGTGTTTATATCAGTGCCTCTATCAGTATCAATTTGTATATCGTTATCAATATCAGTATCGATATGTATATCAGCATTGTATTAACGTGTATATCAATATCTGTATCTGTATCGATGTGTATATCGATATCAGTATCAGAATTGATCTCTATATTGTATCAGTATCATGATGTATATCAGCATCAGTATCAGTGCATATATTAGTATCAGTATCAAATTTGATGTGTATGTCAGTATCAGTATCAATATGTATATTGGTATCAGTATTGGTATCAATGTGAATATTGGTATCGGTATCAATATTGCAGTGTACATATTTAGATTATGAAGACACACAGTCCTCTTTTATTGTCATTTAGTAATGCATTAAGAAATGATACATTATTTCCTCCGGTGTGATATCACAAAACACAGGACAGACCAAGACTGAAAAAACTGACAAAACCACATAATTATAACATATATTTACAACAGTGCAACAATACCATAACTTGATGAAGAAGTCCGTGAGCACAGTAAAGTTCAAAGTTTCTCAATGTCCCACATCTCACGCAGATGGGAGAAGGAAGAAAAACTCTCCCTGCCATACCCGACCACGGTCCGACTCTGAGTCATCCGAAAACTTCGAGCTCTGATCAGCTCGCCAACACCGAGTACTGAGCGCCATCTCTGTCCGAACGATTCAACCTCTTTCTCAGTTGCCAACAGCAGGCAAAGCCAGGGATTTTGAGGCCTTCCCTCCGAAAGATTCCCAACCACGCAGTAACGACAGCAGCGAACAAGCGTTTCAGAAATTTTTCCAGATGTTCCTCTGTGCTTTCACATCCACCTTCGTCAAATCAGAATTGTCCACGGCCCCTATTTAACAGATACGATATCGTTTTTCATCGGAGGGCTGCTCACGCGCGGCGCGCTGCTTCTCTCTCCTTCCGCCTTTGCATGTATTACATGTATTGGCATATACCTATACCTATTCACTTGCCACTTTGTCCATTCCCCTAAACTATCTAAGTCTCTCTGCAGACTCTCTGTTTCCTCAACACTACCTGACTCTCCACCTATCTTTGTCTCATCGGCAAATTTTGCCACAAATCCATCAATACCGTAGTCCAAATCATTGACATACACTGTAAAAACCAGCGGTCCCAACACTGACCCCCGTGGAACTCCACTGGTAACCCATAGCAAGCCAGAATAGGATCCCTTTATTCCCACTCTCTGTTTTCTGCTGACCAGCCAATGCTCCACCCACGCTAGTAACTTCCTTATAATTCCATGGGCTCTTATCTTGCTAAGCAGCCTCATGTGCGGCACCTTGTCAAAGGCCTTCTGAAAATCAAAGTACACCACGTCTACTGCATCTCCTTTGTCTACCCTGCCTGTAATTTCCTTAAAGAATTGCAGTAGATTTGTCAGGCAGGATTTTCCTTTCAGGAAACCATGCTGGCTTTGACCTATTTTGTCATGTGCCTCCAGATACTCCGTAATCTCGTCCCTAACAATCGATTCCAACAAACTTCCCAACCACTGATGTCAGGCTGCCTCCCACCCTTCTTAAATAGCGGAGTAACATTTGCAATCTTCCAGTTATCCAGTACAATACCAGAATCTATCGATTCTTGAAAGATCATCGTTACTGACTCCGCAATCTCTCCGCTACTTCCTTCAGATGCCGAGGGTGCATTCCATCAGGTCCAGGAGATTTATCCACCTCAGACCATTAAACTTCCTGAGCACCTTCTCAGTCATGATTTTCACTGCGCAAACTTCATTTCCCTGACACTCTTGAATGTCCGGTATACTGCAGACATCTTCCACTGTGAAGACTGATGCAAAATAAGCACTCAGTTCCTCTGCCATCTCTGCATCTCTCATTTACAATATCTCCAGCGTCATTTTGTATTGGTCCTATATCTATCCTCGACTCTTTTTTACCCTTTATATACTTAAAAAGGCTTTTACTACCTTCTTTGATGTTAGTCACCAGCTTCCTCTCAAAATTCATCTTTTCCTTCTGAATGACCTTCTCAGTTTCTTTCTGCAGGTTTTTAAAAGCTCCCCAATCTTCTACCTTCCCGCTAGCTCTGGCTTCAGTGTATGCTCTCTCTTTTGCATTTACTTTGGCTCTGACTTCACTTGTCAGCCATGGTAGAGTACTTCTTCCCTTTGAAAATTTCTTCTTATTTGGAATATATCTGTCTTGCATTTCCCTCATTTTTCGCAGGAACTCCAGCCATTGCTGCTCTGCTGTCCTTCCTGCAAAGGCCCTTTCCAGTCAACTTCGGCCAGTTCCCCTCTCATGCCATTGTAATTTCTTTTATTCCACTGAAATACCAACACATTGAATTTTATTTTTTCCCTCTCAAATTTCAATGTGAACTTGATCATATTGTGATCACTGTTCCCTAAGGGTTCCTTAACCTTAAGCTCACTTATCACCTCCGGATCATTGCACAACACCCAATCCAGCACAGCCGATCCCCTAGTGGGCTCAACAACAAGCTGTTCTAAAAAGCCATCCTTTAGACGTTCTACAAATTCTCTCTCTTGAGGTCCAGTACTGACCTGGTTTTCCCAATCCAGTTTCATATTAAAATCACCAAAGATTATCATGACATTGCCTTTCTAACACGCCTTTTCTATCTCCCACTGTAATTTGTAATCCACATCCCAGATACTGTTTGGAGGCCTGTATACAATTACCATTAGTGTCCTTTCACCCCTGTGTATCAATGTGTAGAATATCATTATCAGTATCAGGATTGATATATATATCAGTATCAGTAGCCGTATTGATGTGTATATCGGTATCTGCATCCATATCAATGGGTCTATTGGTATCAAATTCAAAGTGTACATTCAGTATCAGTATTGGTATTGATATATATACTGGTATCTGTATCAATATGTATATCGGTATCAATGTGGATATTGGCATCTGTAGCAATGTGTATATCAGTATCAGTATCGGTATCAATGTGTATATCGGTATCAGTATCAATGTGTATATCAGTATCAATGTTTATATCGGTATCAGTATCAGTATCAATGTGTGTATCAGCATCAGTATCAATGTGTATATCAGTATCAGTATTGTCACATGACCAGCAAGAATGAATATAGAAATGAGTCAGGTTTTACAAACGAATAACCATTTATTAAACTCTGCTCAATATTAGTGAAAAGATAAACAAACAAAAACCTTAGCCAGAAGTAAATTGCTATGTGGCCATTTAACAAACCGCCAAATTCAGTACTAGTTCTTAAAGCGGTAAATGCGAAGACAGTCTTAAGGTGGTAAATTAGAACACATTTCTTAGAATGGTAAGTTTGAAAGTACAAGAGATTTAGACGGTCAATTAGGAGAGACTTTCCTGAAGTAAAGAATTCCTCGAAGACTTGACATCACTGCTGATCCCAGCCAGAACCTGCCTTGTCCGCAGGATTCACGACAACAGAAATAAACGGCTTAAAAGGAACTGACCTCACCTTAATCCATGTCAGAAAGGTGCATCGGCTATGATTTATAATATTATTATGAAACTTAGGAAAGCTCCATTTGATAAGATTAGGGTAGATTGGGAACAGGAATTGGGTTCTATCATTTCCGTGGATGACTGGGGGCAGATTTTACAATTAGTCAATACTTCCTCTATCTGTGCTAAACATTCCCTAATTCAATTTAAAGTTGTTCATAGAGCACATATGTCCAAAGAGAAATTAGCTCGTTTTTATTCTCATATTAATCCTTTTTGTGATAGATGTCCGGGGCAGATAGCCTCTTTAACTCATATGTTTTGGTCTTGTCCTACTCTGGAAATTTTTTGGAGAGACATTTTTAATATTATCTCCAAGGTATTGAATATAGATATCTCTCCTCACCCTATTACTGCTATCTTTGGACTACCTAAAATTTCCAGTAATCTTTCTCCTTCAGCCCGTAGAATGATTGCATTTCTTACTTTAATGGCGAAAAGATGTATCTTACAACATTGGAAAGAGCTTAATGCTCCAACTACCTTTTTTTGCTTTTCTCAGACGATATTATGCTTGATTTTGGAGAAAGTTAGAAGCAATCTCTATGATTCCTCACTTAAATTTGAACAGATCTGGAGATCTTTTATTCAATATTTTCATTTAATGTAATTTTTTTTCTTCTCTTTTCTGCTCCATATTTATATTCCCTTCTTGTTTTTTTTTACTGTTTTTAATGGAGGTCGGGTTTGAGGACGTGATTTTAAGTTCTTTAACTCTACTTGGTTCCAAGTTAGCCCATTGCTTTGCTTTGCTTTTAGTTTAGTTGCACGGTGGGTTTTTTTGGGGTTTTTTTTTCCTTTTCTCTATTGATATATATATATAAAAATTAGTATACTATTATGTTACCTTATTATGCTATGTTTAAATTACATTGTTTGTATCATTTTTTTTATATGTATTAATATCTCCTGTAATTTTATTATATTCTAACAGTGTATTAGTGCCTATATGGCTTACCTTTTTGTATACTTATTCAATAAAAAGATTTAAAAAGAAAGAAAGAAAGGAACTGACCTTTTCCTCTGTAGAAAAGACACTGCACAACTTTTTCTGCTTTAGCAGAGGTTATCTCATGCAGATCATTCTTTCTTGAACGAATTCAATAATGGTCGATCCTTTCCAATACCGCTGAATGATATCAGCTTTACTCAACTCCTTCAGGTTCCGTACCTTAGTAATGTCTTCACTCTCCAATACTTCTGAAAAGGTACACCAACAAAGCTGGCAGCAATTGTTGAAACTGCCGGCCCAACATTTCTGTACCTTACAATAGAAAGTAAAACTCCGTTCTAAAATTAAACTGTGTCATAAGGCAAATACGCAACATAGCGGAGTATCTCTCTGACAATTTAACTGAAAACTAACTGCGTCACCAGGGGTCTTCCCTGAAATAGAAACACTCACAATGCGCTGGAGGAACTCAGCAGGTCAGTCAGCATCAGTTGAAAAGATCAGTCGACGTTTCGGGCCGAAACCCTTCGTCAGGACTGAAGGAAGAACTTTGGGGAGGGTTTGAAGAATGCTGGTAGTTGAAAAAAACAGTAATTTGAAAGACAAAGGGGTTGGGGAGGGGAAGCAGGGAGGTGATTGGCAGGAGAACAATAGTAGTAGTAGAAGGAGGCGGAACTATGAGGGAGGTGATGTGAAATAGGGATAGGGAAAGGGAGGGGGAGGGAATTACCGGAAGTTGGAGAATTCTATGTTCATACCAAGGGGCTGGAGACTACCTAGACGGTATATGAGGTGTTGCTCCTCCAACCTGAGTTTAGCCTCATCATGGCAGTAGAGGAGGCCATGTATGAACATATCTGAATGGGAATGGGAAGCAGAGTTGAAGTGGGTGGCTACTGGGAGATCCTGTCTGTTGTGGCGGACGGAGTGGAGGTGCTCGACGAAGCGGTCCCCCGATCTGCGTCGGGTTTCACCGATGTAGAGGAAGCCACACCGGGAGCACTGGATGCAATAGATGACCCCAACAGACTCACAAGTGAAGTGTTGTCTCACCTGGAAGGACTGTTTTGGGCCCTGAATGATGGCAAGAGAGGAGGTGTAGGGACAGGTGTAGCACTTACGCTTACAGGGATAAGTGCCGGGTGGGAGATCCGTGGGGATCGACGTGCGGATAAGTGAGTCGCGGAGGGATCAATCCCTGCAGAAAGCGGAGAGGGGTGGAGAGGGAAAGATGTGTTTAGTGGTGGGGTCCTGTTGAAGGTGGCGGAAGTTGCGGAGGATAATGTGCTGGATCCGGAGGCTGGTGGGGTGGTAGGTGAGGACAAGGGGAACTCTGTCCCTGTTGTGGTGGCGGGAGGATGGGGTGAGGGCTGAAGTGCGGGAAATGGAGGAGATGCGGGTGAGGGCATCATTGATCACCGTAGAAGGGAAACCACGATCCTTAAAGAAAGAGGATATTTGAGATGTCCTGGAACGGAAAGTCTCATCCTGGGAGCAGATGTGGCGGAGATGGAGGAGCTGGGAATAGGGAATGGCATTTTTGCATGTGGCGGGGTGGGAAGAGGTATAGTCAAGGTAGTTATGAGAGTCAGTGGGCTTGTAGAAGATGTCAGTGGACAGTCTGTCTCCAGAGATGGAGACCGAGACATCGAGAAAGGGGAGAGAAGTGTCAGAGATAGACCAAGTGAATTTGAGGGCTGGGTGGAAGTTTGAAGTAAAGTCGATGAAATTGACGAGCTCAGCATGGGTGCAGGAAGCAGTACCAATGTAGTCGTCAATGTATCGAAGGAAAAGTTGGGGAGCAGTACCAGAATAGGTCTGGAGTACAGACTGTTCCATATAACCAACAAAGAGGCAGGCATAGCTGGGTCCCATGCGAGTTCCCATAACTACACCCTTAGTCTGAAGAAAGTGGGAAGAGCCAAAAGAGAAGTTATTAAGTGTGAGAACCGGTTCCGCCAACCTGAGGAGGGTAGTGGTGGTGGAGAACTGGTGAGGTCTATTGTCCAGGAAGTAGCGGAGGGCTTTGAGGCCTTCTTGATGGGGAATGGAGGTGTATAAGGATGGGACATCCATAGCGAAAATGAAGCGGTTGGGACCGGGGAACTGGAAGTTATTGAAGAGGTGGAGGGCATGGGATGTATCCCGGATGTAGGTGGGGAGGGACTGAACTATGGGTGACAAAATGGAGTCCAGATAGGCAGATACAAGTTCGGTGGGACAGGAGCAGGCAGAAACTATGGGTCCACTGGGACAGTCAGGCTTGTGTATCTTTGGGAGGAGGTAACACCGAGCGATACGGGGTGTGGGACTAATGAGTTTAGCAGCTGAGGATGGAAGGTCTCAGGAGTTGATAAGGGCAGTGATGGTGCGGGAGACAATGGTTTGATGTTTTTTGGTGGAGTCCTGTTTCAGGGGTAAGTAAGAGGAGGTGTCAGAAAGCTGCCGTTTGGCCTCAGTGAGGTAGAGGTCCATCCACCAGACTACTACGGCACCACCTTTGTCAGCAGGTTTGATGGTGAGGTTGGGATTAGTGTGGAGAGAGTGGAGGGCAGTGAGTTCAGAGGGAGTGAGGTTGGAACAGGAGAGAAGAGTGGTGAAGTTGAGACGGTTGATGTCTCGGCGACAGTTGGAGATGAAGAGATCGAGTGCAGGTAGAAGGCCCGGGCGGGGTGTCCAGGAGGAGGAGGAGGGTTGAAGACAGGAGAAGGGGTCATCAGTAGGGGGAGGGGAATCCTTGCCAAAGAAGTAGGCTTGGAGACGTAGGCGACGGAAGAAGAGTTCAATGTCATGGCGGGCACGGAACTACCCTGATATACCTGGTGAGAACAGGTCATCATGTGATCTCGCTGGCGGGAAATTTACATCATGTGACCTCCACAAGACCATTACATCATCCTCATAAGACAGTCACAAGATATCCATGAGGTATGTAACACCTCCCTCCAAAAAAATTTTGGTCTTTTTAGGAGCAAAATTTTAACAATGAACTATTTACAAAAAAAAATACAAATGTATAAAATTTACAACATACACAGTATACAGAGTATTATCATACAGCATTTTGCAAACTAATATATAGTAGGAGTGTTACAAAGATTAAAATACCACCCCATAAAAAAATTTACATTATACATTTAACATTTAGATAGACAATCAGTGATCACATTATCTTTACCTTTAATATAAGTTATCAAAATATTATACTCCTGCAACATCAAACTTTGTTGCTAAATTGGAGTTTGATTTATTTCCTTAACCATTTTCTTTAACTGAGCCTGGACTTACAACATAGCCAAGGAAGGTCACCGTGGCGTGACCAAATTCACCTTTAGGTAAGTTAATAGTTAGGTTAGCTATTGAAAGTCTCTCAAATAGTTTCTCCACCACAGTAATATGTGCTTTCCAAGTATTATTTCCTGTAACTAAATCATCAGTATAGGCATCTGTATCTTTTAACCCATGAATCACACTATTAATCATCCTCTGGAAAGTACCTGGTGCATTCTTCATCACAAATGGAAGAACATTATATTCATACAACCTAGATGGGGTTACAAATGTAGAAATCTCTCTACCTCTATCCGTCAATGGAACACACCGATAACCTTTTAACAAATCAATCTTTGTGAGGAACTTTGCTTGTCCAACTTTACCCACACAACCATCTACCCTAGGGATTGGATATGCATCAGTTTTTGTCACAGTATTCACCTTCCTGTAATCTGTACAAAACCAAATACTATTGTCTGGCTTAGGCACCATAACACATGATGAACTCCAATTCAAATTAGAAGATCTAATAATATTATTCTCTAACATATACTTAATTTCTTGTTCGGCAAGAACACATTTTTCCCTGTTCATCCGATATGGATGTTATTTTATGGGTTTTGCATCTCTAACATCTACATCATGTGAAGCTACGGTGGTTCTTCTAGGAACGTCTAGAAATAAATCCCTATATTTAAAAATTAACTGTTTCATCTGTTCTCTCTGCTCTGACTGTAAATGAGCTAATTTCTCATCAATATTTCTCAGAATTGTTGAATTTGGTAACCTGGCTGAAATAATTTTGGGTTTAAAGTGAGTTTCAGATAAATCATCCATCAAGTTTTTAGAAAGATCAGACCCATTATTGACCACAACAGTCATAGTAGCAGCCTCTTTCTCATAATACAGTTTTATCATATTTATATGACACAGCTGCATTGGCTTTCTTTGATCTGGGGTTGTTATCACGTAATACACATCATTTACTTTAGATTTAATCTCATAAGGACCATGAAATTTAGCTTGTAATGGGATCGTTTGCACCAGGAAAGGAACCAACACCTTATCTCCAGGCTTAAGTGACGTCATTCTAGCTTCCTTATCATACCAAGTTTTCATCTTCTCCTGAGCCAATTTTAAATTTTCCTTGGCTAAGCTACAAGCTTTATGTAATCTTTCTTTGAATTTTAAAACATAATCTAGCAATTTAGTGTGTACCTCTTTATTAACCCACTGTTCTTTCAACAAGGCCAAAGGTCCTCAAACTCATTGCCCAAACACAAGTTCAAAAGGACTAAAACCTAATGCTTCCTGTACTGCCTCCCGTACTGCAAAAAGTAGTAAATGTACGCCTTCATCCCAGTCCTCTTCATTTTCCACACAATACCTCCTAATCATAGTTTTGAGGGTAGAATGGAATCTCTCCATGTCTCCTTGCGATTCTGGATGATATGGAGATGAGGTAATCAGTTTTGCCCCCAGTTTATAAACTATCTGCTGAAACAATCCAGACATAAAATTACTACCTTGATCCGATTGTATTTCCTTAGGCAACCCAAAATAAGTAAAGAATTTTATAAGAGCCTTTGTCATAGTTTTGGCTGTTATATTCCTAAGAGGTATTTCCTCTGGAAACCTAGATGCTGTGCACATAATGGTCAGCAAATATTGACGCCCAGTTTTAGTTTTTGGCAATGGGCCTACACGATCTATAATAATTTTGGAAAACAGCTCACCAAATGCTGGAATCAGTTGCAGTGGGGTCACTGGAGTAACCTAATTAGGTTTACCCACGTTCTGCAAAATGTCGCCACATCTTTACTTAAACTAGGCCAGTAAAAGTGTTTAAAAACCTTGTTCATAGTTTTCTTTACACCTAGATAGCCACCCAAAGGCATACTATGAGCTATAGTTAAAATCTCATTTCGATAAACCTTAGGAACTGCTACCTGGTGATTAACTTCCCATTCCTCACTAGCAGGAATTGTAGGTGATCTCCACTTTCTCATTAATACTCCCTTTTCAAAATAATATCCTACTGGCACCTTCTCAATTTCACTATCTGGAAGAGCTTGTTCCTTTAATTTGACTATCTCAGGATCTCTACCCTACTCTGCTATCATTTCTTTCCGAAATAAAGACAAATCTTCATGGTCAGACTTACTACCAAATTCCTGATCAAATAATGAAGGTAAGAAAGTTTCTGACACATCCTCAAAATTTGCATCCCGAGTTGAAGAGTCATGGGTAACAACCTCATCCTGTACATCAGTCTTTTTAGCCATACCTCAGGTTACAACACAGGAAGAATCTGTGTTAGAATCCCTCTGTGGTTTCTCAGAAATAGGCTTTATTGTCAAATGAACTTCAGGAAAAACTCATCCATCTGCTAAGTCATTCCCTAACAAAAGAGAAACCTCATTCATGGGTACACTGGGTTGTAGTCTGACTTTAACAAGCCCTGTAACTAACCCTGACCTTAAATTTACTCTATGTAAATGTACCAGCATGAGGGCATTCCCAACTCCTCTTATATAGGTTACCTCACCAATGTCAGACTCATCACTAAACTTTAGAACACTGTCTAACATTAGTGATTGAGAAGCTCCAGTATCTCTAAGTATTTTTATTGGTACAGGATTGGATTCCTCTTTCAAGGATACAAATCCTTCGGTTATAAAATGTTCATATGCCCTCCTAACTGGTCAGACTCTGACAAAACTTCATTGGTATTTATCAAACTCTGTGGATTTACAGGTGTTTCAATATGCTGCACACAAGCATCTGGTACTGCTTCCTTCTTTTTCTTTTTCAATCAAAAACAGTTAGCTATTACATGTCCAGGTTTCTTACAATAATTACAAATAAGACCAAAATGTCTTTCCTTCACGTCTCCCTTCATCCTTACCTTTCTCACTAACTTCAGATTTAATTTCTGGTTTACCTTGACTCTCTGCGCTATTTTTCCTTTTAAAAGTCCTACCTGGGGAAAATTTATTCTTCTGAATTAAAGCATACTCATCAGCTAATTTAGCAGTCTCCTGCAATGTAGCAGTGTCCCTTTCATTTAAGTATGTCCTCACTTCAACAGGAATGCTCCTTTTAAATCCCTCCAGTAAAATCAACTCTTTCAATTTATTATACTCCCCATTCACATTTTTAGAGGAAAGCCATCTCTCAAAACACACAGATTTCTCATAGGCAAATTCCACATAAGTTTTTTCTGCAGATTTCTTCAAATTTCTGAATCTTTCTCTATACGCTTCCAGAACCAGTTCATACGCTTTCAATATATGCTGTTTCACAATATCATAATCAAGTGCTTGCTCAGCATTTAAAGCTGTATAAACTTATTGTGCCTTGCCTTTAATTACACTTTGTAACTTCACTGGCCATCTCCCTTTCGGCCACTCTAAACTCAGAGCAACAATTTTGAAATGTTGGAAATATTTGTCCACTTCTGCTTCATTAAATGGAGGAGCCAAAATAACTTCTCGACTAGCAACAAACTGTTTCCTAGAACCAGAGGATTGATTTTCCATCCTTAATTTCTCCATCTCTAGCTCAAATTCCATCTTTTTATTTTCCTCTCTTTCGGCCATTTCCGCTTTAAATCGTTCAAATGTTATCTGTTCAAGATGTAACTGCATTTCCAGTGTACTCATTGGAAACCTCCCTAACACCTCATCATCAAACTTTCCCAAACTTATATAATGCTCCGTGATTTTTCTCTGAATTACAGGCTTTGTTGTAACCTTCGTAATTCCTTTAAGATCCAACCTCCTAGCAATTTCCGATACAACAGTTTTTCTCGCCGTTGCTAAAAACTCTGGGTCAGACAAAGCCATAAAGTTGTCAATATTCATTACTACTGAATACCATGCGCACACCAATCAAACAAAAGAATTGAATATTTCCCTTTTCCAAATCAGGTTTATAATTAAACAAGCACTTAAGCTCAAAACTGGAACGTATCCTGGACGAACCCCCAAATTTATGTCACGTGACTGGCAACAATGAATATAGAAATGAGTCAGGTTTTATACAAATAACCATTTATTAAACTCTGCTCAATATTAGTAAAAAGATAAACAAACGAAAGCCTTAACCAGAAGTAAACTGTTATGCAGCCATTTAACAAACCGCCAAACTCAGAACTAGTTCTTAAAGCGGTAAATGCGAAAACAGTCTTAAAGTGGTAAATTAGAACACAGTTCTTAGAATGGTAAATTTGAAAGTACAAGAGATTTAGACAGTCAATTAGGAGAGACTTTCCTGAAGTAAAGAATTCCTCGAAGACTTGATGTTACTGCTGATCCCAGCCAGAACCTCCCTTGTCCGCAGGTTTCATGACGATGGAAATAAATGGCTTAAAAGGAACTGACCTTTTCCTCTGTAGGAAAGATGCTGCACAACATTTTCTGCTTTAGCAGAGGTTATCTCATGCAGATCACTCTTTCTTGAACGAATTCAATAATGGTCAATTCTCTCCAATACCACTGAACTATATCATCTTTACTCAACTCCTTCAGGTTCTGTACCTTAGTAATGTCTTCACTCTCCAATACTACTGAAAAGGGTACACCAACAAAACTGGCAGCTATTGTTGAAACTGCCAGCCTAACACTTCTGTACTTTACAATAGAAAGTAAAACTCCGTTCTAAAATTAAACTGTGTCATAAGGCAAATACGCAACATAGCAGAGTATCTCAGTGATGATTTAACTGAAAACTAACTGCGTCACCAGGGGTCTACCCTGATATACCTAGTGAGAACAGGTCATCATGTGACCTTACTGGCAGGAAAATTACATCATGTGACCTCCACAAGACCATTACATCATCCTCATAAGACAGTCACAAGATATCCATGAGGTATGTAACAGTATCAATGTGTATATCGGTATCAGTCTCTGTATCAATGTGTATATCAGTATCAGTATCAATCTGTATATCAGTATCAGTATCTGTATCAATGTGTATATTGGTATCAGTATCCGTATCAATGTGTATATCGGTATCAGTATCCATATCAATGTATATGTCGGTATCGGTATCAGCATTGGTTCCAATGTGTGTATTGGTACCAGTATTGATGTATATATTGGTTTTGGTATCAATGCATTAATTGGTATTGATATCAGTATCAATATATATAAAATTATAAGACTACAAGACTGTAAGATATCAAAGCAGAATTAGGCCATTTGGTCCATTGAGACTGCACCACCTTTTCATCATGTCTGATTCAATTTTTCTCCCAGCCTCAATCTCCTGCCTTCTCCCCATATTCCTTCATGCCCTGGTTAATCAAGAATCTATCAACCTTTGCCTTAAATGTACCTAATGACCTGGGTCTTCACAGCCACCTGTAGCAACAGGTTCCACAGATTCACCACTCTCAGGCTATGGAGGCTCCTCCTCATCTCTGTTCTAAAAGAATGCCCCTCTATTCTGAGGCTGTGCCCTCTGGTCCTAGACTCTCCCACCATAGGAAACATCCTCTCCACATCCACTCTGTCGATGCCTTTCAACCTTCGATAAGTTTCAATGAGGTCGCACCTCATTCTACTGAATTCCAGTGAATACAGGCGCAGAGCAATCAAATGCTCTTCATGTGCCAAGCCCTTTCATTCCTGGAATCATTTTCGTGAACCTCCTTTGAGCCCTCTCCAGTTTCAGCACATCCTTTCTTATATAAGGGGCCCAGAATTGCTCACAATACTCCATATGAGGCCTCACCAGTTCTTCATAAAGCATCAACATAACATCCTTGCTTTTATATTCTAGTCGTCTTGAAATAAATGCTAACATTGCATTTGCCTTCCTCACCACTGATTCAACCTGCAAATTAACCTTTAGGGAATCCTGTGCAAGGACTCCCAAGTCCCTTTGCACCTCCGATTGTAAATTTTCTCTCCTTTTTTCTCTTCTTTCATTGATTCTATTAAAGTTCATGACTGTACACTTTCTGACACTACACTATGGCTGGGGTTCTATTGAGGGCCCTGATCTATGATGTCACACAAACTGTGGTTTTTCATGGCGGATGAGTTTCTGCTCCTGGAGGTCACTGACTGGCCGCTTTTTGATATTCTCCAGGCACGGCGTAGACGGTGTGCCTCCAGGCTGTGGCCCTGTGGACGACCGATGCCGCCGGCTCGGGCGCGGTGGGAGAAGGAACACCAGGATTTCGCGGTGGCGGATGCTACGGATGAGCAGTCTCTGTAGTCGAGCCCTCAGCGGTGGGGAGAGTTCGCTGCTGACTCTCCAGTTGGAGAATCTCAGAATAAAAAGTGACGCGGCAGACCAGAACATCGTAACAGCGATTTCTTGTTAGTCACCCCTTTCGCTGTCAAACGGATGACATCTCTCTCTGTCCCTTGTTAGTGACAGAGAGCCCGTGTTGGGTAAACAATACTGCTTGTTGACTGCAGATCATGGTCTCTCTGTGGGTGCTCTGCTGTTACATGCTCGGTGAATGGTGGGCACTGATCCTTTGCTGGAATGGGTGCGGAGGGAGGGTGAAGATGCTTTGCTGCTGCCTGCGTAGGGAGGGGGAGAGGAGGCTTCAAGGTTCTAACATTTTACTGTTTTTCATTCTTTTGGGGTTCTTCTGATGACACAATGCAAACCTATTGACCATAAAACTTCAGAAGAAATTGCACTACACCTGAAATCCTCCTCCTGTTCCCTTGACATTTTACCTACAACTTTAAAAAAAAATGTTTTTCGTTGTATGGCACCAGACATTCTGCAAATAGTCAACACTTCTCTTTTATCAGGCTGCCCCCCAAAAGCCCTGAAAGCTGCAGTTATTAAGCCCCTTTAAAAAAAAGAACAACCTCGATGCCTCAGTAATTAATAACCACAGGCCTATATCAAGCTTACCGTGTTTAAGTAAAATCATTGAAAATGTTGTTTATTTTAGTAAGGCATTTGACAAAGTTCCACACGGTAGGCTTATTCAGAAAGTCAGAAGGCATGGGATCCAGGGAAGTTTGGCCAGGTGGATTCAGAATTGGCTTGCCTGCGGAAGGCAGAGGGTCATGGTGGAGGGAGTACATTCAGATTGGAGGATTGTGACTAGTGGTGTCCCACAAGGATCTGTTCTGGGACCTCTACTTTTCATGATTTTTATCAACGACCTGGATGTGGGGGTAGAAGGTTGGGTTGGCAAGTTTGCAGATGACACAAAGGTTGGTGGTATTGTGGATAGTGTAGAGGATTGTTGAAGATTGCAGAGAGACATTGATAGGATGCAGAAGTGGCCTGAGAAGTGGCAGATGGAGTTCAACCCAGAGAAGTGTGAGATGGTACACTTTGGAAGGACAAACTCCAAGGCAGAGTACAAAGTAAATGGCAGGGTATTGTGAGCCAAAGGGCCTGTACTGTGCTGTACTATTCTATGTTCTATGTTCTATATATCAGCAACTTAACAGCTTTTTGGCACTAAATGCCTGTGTAAATATTTTCCTGTCTGGATGTCAACAACACCATAACACTGAGGCTGCTCCGGTCAAGAACAGTCATTTGAATGACATCCGCTTCAACCGTGATGATGATAAAATTTAGGTTTTGGTTTCACTGGATCTTAGTGCTGCTTTTGACACAGTTGATCATGGCATATTAGTGGACAGACTGGAAAACTGGGTGGGGCTTTCCAGTACAGTCCTAAAGTGGTTTAAATCGTGTTTACAGGACAGGGACTATTTTGTGTCGATTGGTAGCTGCATATCCGACTGAACAAAAGCAGCAAGCGGATTGCCTCAACGGTCCATAACAGGGCTTCTTCTGTTAAACATACACATGCTCCCTCTAGCGCAAATCATGGTAGGCAACAAAATATCTTACCTTATTTATGCAGATGACACTCAGATTTACGTAAGTGTCATCAAGTGACTTAGAAAACTGTATAGAACAAATCACTGATTGGATGAGTCAAAACTTCCTCCAGTTAAACAAAGAGAAAACTGAAATAATTGCTTGTGGTTCCAAAAAAGACCAATTAAAGTCAGTGCTCACTCAGGAATCCCTGTCGTTACAGACCACAAACCAAGCCAGAAGCTTGGTGTTGTGATGGACTCCGACCTAAATTTTAACTGCCACATTAAGACAATTACCAAGTCAGTCTACTACCCATCTTAAAAATATAGTGGGAGTTAAAGGGCTTATGTCTCAGCAAGATCTAGAAAGACTCGTCCATGCATTTATTTTTAGTAGACTTGACTACTGTAATGGCGTTTTCACAGGTCCCTGAGACAGCTGCAGCTCATTCAGAACGGTGCTGCTGGAGTCCTCGCTAACACCAAGAAAGTAGAACATATCACTCCAGTTCTCAGATCGCAACACTGGCTTCCTGTCCATCAGAGGACTGACTTTAAAATATTACTTTTTGGTTGATAAAGCACTGAATGGTCCACAGCCAAAGTACATCTCTGACCCCTTGCTGAATTATGAACCTTCCCAAGCTCTCGGTGGGTCTGCTTACCGTCTCCAATGTCAAAACTAAACATGGTGAAGCAGCTTTTGGTTACCATGCTCCACATATCTGGAATAATTTTCCACATGAGCTGAAATCTGCCTGAACTTTAAGCTCTTTTAAATCAAGGCTTAAAACTTTTCTTTTTGCTGTGGTTTTAATTGAAACCTCCTGCACTGTAACTTCTATTTATCATATCTATTTCTTGTCTTATTTTACTCTTTTATATATAGTCTGGGCACGTGGCCAAGTGGTTAAGGTATTTGACTAGCGATCTGAAGGTCGTGAGTTCAAGCCCCAGCCGAGGCAGCGTGTTGTGTCCTTGAGCAAGGCACTTAATCACACATTGCTCTGCGACGACACTGGTGCCAAGCTGTATGGGTCCTAATGCCCTTCCCTTGGACAACATTGGTGTTGTGGAGAGCGAAGACTTGCAGCATGGGCAACTGCTGGTCTTCCATACAACCTTGCCCAGGCCTGCGCCCTGGAGAGTGAAGACTTTCCAGGTGCAGATCCATAGTCTCGCAAGACTAACGGATGCCTAACATTGTCTGAAATTTAATGTTTGATTTTTATACCTTGTTCAATGCAAACACTTTGAACTGCCCTGTGTTTGAAAAGTGCTATGCAAATAAATTTGCTTGCTTGCATTTTTGTGAACGTCTGCAAAGACTAACAATTTCACGTTGTATACTGTATACATTTTCTGGTAATAAACCAAACGATATAAACCATCTGCTACTCTTTGCCCATTCTCCTAATCTGTCTAAGTCCTTCTGTAGCCTCTCTGCTTCCTCAAAACTACCCGCTCCTCCACTGATCCTCACATCATCCACAAACTTGGTCACAAAGCCATCAATTCCATAATCCAAGTCATTGACATATAACATAAAAAGAATCAGACCCAACAAAGACCCCTGCTGAACACCATTAGTCACCAGCACATTTATGAGGGGTGATTGATAAGTTCATGGCCTAAGGTAGAAGGAGTCAATTTTAGAAAACCTAGCACATTTATTTTTTCTACATTTACACACTTAGTCCAGCGGTCGCAGAGCATACGGATTCCTTCTTTGTAGCAGTCGGCGTCTTGGACCTCCAGAAAGTGGTCTGCAGAAGGCGGATTGATAAGTTCATGGCCTAAGGTAGAAGGAGATGAGTCATTAACATCAAACTTTCTGCATTTTCACACAAGGAGTTGAACTGCACGTGCGTGTAACGAGAGCGGTATAACTCATCTCCTTCTACCTTAGGCCACGAACTTATCAATCACCCCTGCTGTGGACCACTTCTACAAAGAAGGGATCCGTAAGCTCCACGACCGCCGGACTAAGTGTGTACATGTAGGAGGGGCTATGTTGAAAAATAAATGTGCTAGGTTTTCTAAAATTGACGCCTTCTACCCTAGGCCACGAACTTATCAATCATCCCTCGTAAAAGTACTGGGACAGATACACGGATAGTAATGGTTTAGCTGATTATGGGCCAAATGCAGGCAGATGGGACAAGCTTAGAAAAGAATCCTGGTCAACCTGAAGGGCCTGTCTCTGTATGGACTAGTTCAGCTGTATCAATGTCTGTAACAAGATTGAGGGTCTCAGCACGAGCTCTATGTGTGTGTGTGTGTGTGTGTGTGTGTGTGTGTCTGTGTGTGTGTGTGTGTGTGTGTGTGTGTGTGTGTGTGTGTGTGCGTGAGTATGGTCCTGCCACATTGTGATGTGCTGTCTTGTTTGGGAAGTTTATCAGCCACTGTTGTCACACACCTTGCCGGGAATCAGACGCTTGTGTCACAGAATCCCTGAGTGATGTAGACAGCCCAGTGATTGCCTGTTGATTGGGTCCTCTTTACCCCACCAGGGGCATCACTCACCAAGAGATCTGACTGCCTTTCCCCTCGTATTCATCTGGTGCTTTGCTGGGGGCTGATGTCATTACAATTTTGCTGCAGTCATCCATCACCTGCACACAAGTTAGCACAGCAGAGCCGCGTCCTTGGAAGTGATGGCTTGTACCATAATTAAGTAAATGGGGAAGTTAAATCTTGCTCAGGAGCTTTGAGGAATGAAGAGGCAGTGAGCTTGGCAGCCTCTGTGCGGAAATTAAGAAACATTTTGCACTCTCTGAGCAAGCCCATCGTCATATTTTACCCAGGCTGAGAGGCCCTGGCTCATAATTAGTGCTGTCACAAAGTCTTCTGATGGGCAGATAATTCATTAAACATTTTACTGAGAGTGTTTCTAATGGGGCATCGTACCAGAGGGCTGGATTTAAAACTCATTACGGTTAACACGTCGTTAATACAGATTCAATCCACTTCACTAATGTCACTTAGTTAATGCAGTGAATAAAGGCAAGCAGGTCGCCAATTACCCTACAGAGCTGTCTGTGGAGAGTTCAACTGCACTGAGGTGGTGCTTGAAAGGTCAATCAGGGTCAGACAGGTCTTGAGGAGGGTGAGACACAGAGGTAACCTTTCAGGTCAGAGATGGAGAAACAAAGTTGTAGAGAAGGGTTGACAGAGGGTTGGAACTCGGAGGAGGTCTAGATAACACAGGAGACGCTCAGGTTCAGATTCATTAATTGATCACATATCCATGGAAACATACAGCGAAAGATCTTGTTTGTGTTAACAATTGACACAACTTCAGGATGTGCTGGGGGAAGCCCGCAGGTGTAGCTACACATTCCGCTGCTGACTAGCAGGCCTACCACATTCCGCAGAACGACACAAGCAGCAACAACAGTAACAGAAGAACAACCAAACACACAACTGCAAAACAAGCCCACTTCTCCTGTGGTCTCACAAATTTCGGCTAACGGGCCTCAACTTCCGAACTTCTGATCTTCCGGCTTCGATCTTCACTATCAACCCCAGGACTCGCCGATTCATGAACCTGGGGGGGGGAGGGGGTTGTGGGGGGAGTTCACCTTCGTGCCTCCTGTCCACACAGACCTCCAATCCCAGGTTCCATTTGCATGGGGTTTGCTCACCATTGGTGATCTGTCTGAGGGCAGAGCTAACTAGAGATGAGCAAGAACAGGAGGGGAGTGAATGGGAGAGGAGAGAGTGAAAGGGGGAGAGGGAAAGAGAGAGAGAGAGAGAGAGAGAAAGGGTGGGAGAGGCGAAAAAGAGGTGGAAGAGGGAGGCAAAAGAAAAATTAGCAATGTCAAACAAACTCAAGAAATAAAACACTGCAGATGCTGAAAGTTTGAAATATAAAATAGAAATATACTCATCAGTTCAGGCAGTGAGTGTGGAGGGAAAATGTTTCAGGTCATAGAGTCACAGAGTCATACCGTGAAGTCGTAGCGCACTACAACATAGAAATAGGCCCTTTGACCCATCTAGTCCATGCTGAACTATTATTCTGTCTTGTCTCATCGACCTGCACCTGGACCATAGCACCCCCCCATACCCCTCCCATCCATTCACTTATCCAAACTTATCTTAGATGTTGCAATCAAACCGGCATCCCACACTCACACCACGCTTTGAGTGAAGTTCCCCCTCATGTTCCCCTTGAACATTTCACTTTTCATCTTTAACCCTAGTTCCAGTCCCACCCAAATTCAGTAGAAAAAGCCTGCTGGCATTTACTCTACCTATATCCCTCATAATTCTGTATACCTCATATACGTACGGCCAGATTTTGGAACAGCTTCTTTCCAACTGTGATAAGACTGCTAAGCGGATCCTGACCCGGATCTGGGCCGTACCCTCTAAATATCCGGACCTGCCTCTCGGTTTTTTTGCACTACCTTACTTTCCATTTTTCTATTTTCTATTTATGATTTATAATTTAAATTTTTATATTTACTAATTTTTACTATTTTTAATATTTAATATTTGTAATCCAGGGAGCGGGATGCGCAGAACCAAATATTGCTGTGATGATTGTATGTTCTAGTATCAATTGTTTGGCGACAATAAAGTATAAAGTATATTCAAAAGGGCCTTTTCTCAAACACCTACCAATGGAAGTGGACAGTTCTGTTTTAACCTGGAAGGGCTGGTTACCTGAAATTGGTGAATTCAGCATTATTTTTTGTGGTGTTACAGACTGAATGTCGGGTGCTGTTCCCAGAGTTTATGTCAGCCTGAAAAGTTGCAGGAAGCCAATGACAGAGAGATTGCCAAGGGGAGGATCCAGTTGGGGAGTCGGGGTACGTGGTGGAAGAATTATGAAGCAACAGTTGACTGAAAGTTCAATGTCTCCCTCCCTGTAGAGGAGATCTGCAGAGCGGTAGGCTAGACTTTAGGTATCATCTCTAGGCAGAGGGGTGTCACCAGACAGATTTAAGATAGATTAGCTTTACTTTTTGCAGGTATAGCGAAACATTGAAATAATCAGCTTTATCATTCGCATCAACAATCACAGTTTAAGGATATGCTGGGGACAGACCCCATTTGTGCCGGCACTAACATAACATGTTCTCGACTCAGTAACCCTAACCTGTATGTCTCTGGAGTGCGACGGAAACTGGATCATCCGGAGGAACCCACATGGTCATGGGGAGTGTGTATGAACTCCTTATAGACAGCGGCAGGAATTGAACCATAATTGCTGGTGCTGTAAAGCATTGCGCTAATTGCTACGCCAAATTGCCACACCATCTGTGGCAGACCAGGGCAAACATTGCTGTGTAAACCGCTTGGAATCTGCTTCATATGTTACACCAGTCTGTGAGGGTCAGTTGGATGTTTATGGGGAGAGAGTGCTTGTTACGTTTCGTAACTCCAAAACATAAAACTAATTGAAAGAAAAACACAGGGAGATCAGGAGAAAATGTACTCTTCATATTTTTGCTATTAGCAAGGCATGAACTTATGACATGGTGGCATGATGATCAATGCCATTCACATACTTTTACATATAACCTATAATGAATTATTTAAATGAACAAGAACACTTAATCAAAGAATATATTTAAAATATTACTCAAATATTACTGAAATATTAAATACACAACACTCTTTCCTGCTTAGGTATAAACTCCAACTCAATATGGAATGCATCTCAGCTTATATACACACATGTATATACCATATAATACAGCTACTATAGAGACATCCACAGCATAGTATATTTTAAATTGTCACGTTCAAGCCTAAATAATTAATCACTGTGGAGGATTTCTTACTCTTGTATATTAATGTCTTTCCTGACAAGGGGTGGGGGATCACTCTGCTTAGCAGGTGAGTCTTGTGGCTGTGAGAAACCTCAGGTTCTGGAGTTTCTTCTGGACTGTGTCTGACATCATGGTGTTTGTAGGAGTTGACAATGGGACTGCAGGAAGTGGTCCTGACAGCTCTGGACAGCATTTTCTGGATGTGTTGTGCATAGTAAGGTGCTCAATCTGGTGATCTATCCCAGGCCACCTGACAAAGCTTTGAGCCAACACTTCCATTTTGACCACACTTAGATGACCGGCATGTAGTTCCTCCAACACTTGAGGTCTCAGCTTGGATGGTACAACAACTCTCAACCCCCACATAAGGCAACCTCCATCAAGGGCAAGTTCATCCCAACGCTGGTAAAAATTCAGCAACTGTAATTCCTGCACCACATTCCAGCCAATTTGAGTGATCATGTAGACCTGAGACAGTGGGGGGTAGTTTCTAGTTTCCCTTTGGATCATTTCTACTGTAATAGGAAAGACTTCCAATTTGCATTAGGGAAATGCATCAAGAGGAGTGTACTCTTCTGAAAATTTTTCAGGTATTTCCTTTTCCAAGAGTAAATGGGACAATCCATCAGAATTTGTATGATTAGTTGTCGTCTTAAATTCAATCTTGTAATTGTGTCCTTTGAGAAACAGGGCCTATCTCTGCATTTGTGCTGCTACTGTTTGTGGAACGGCCTAAAGTGGATTGAAAATGGACACCAGTGGTTGATGATCAGTAATGAGGGTAAACTCGCTCCCATACAAGTACAGGTTGAGATGTTTTACACCCCAAACCAGACTCAAAGCCCCTCTAAGAGAACATGATCCATAACATGTGACCTGACTGCACCTATACCATAAGGTGAGATGTCACAGACAAGCTTCACTAGACGATGTGGTTTATAATGTGTGAGTACTGTGTCTGACATCATCATTTTCTTTACCTTTTTGAAAGTCATCTCACAGTGCTTTGTCCATTGCCATTTCTTCCCAATCTGTAGTAATGAGCTTGAGGGTTGGAGCACAGTAGCGAGGTTTGGCAGGAACCTGTTATAGTAATTGACAAATCCTAAAAAGGACCATAACTGTGACACATCCTCTGGCCTTGGGGCATCCTCCACTGCTTGAATTTTCACAGCACACTTGTGTGATCCTTGTGTGTCAATGGTGTGACCACAGTAAGTGATGTTTGTTTTAAGGAATTCACACTCGCTGCATCATGCTCTGAGCCCATAATTTTCTAAATTTTTTTTACATTGTCTTGAAATTTTGGAGATGTTCCTTGTCATCTTTGGTAGCAATGTTGTCATCCAGGTAACACTGAGTGCCTGGGCAGCCTTGCAGCACCTAGATCATAGCTTTTTGCCAGAGTGAAAATGCAGATGCTACTCCGAAAATAAGCTTATTATGGCAATAAAGCCCTTTGTCAATGTTTATGCTGAGAAACACTTTGGACTCTTCTTCCACCTCCATCTGTAGGTAGACCTCAGCCAAGCCCACTTTGCTGAAGTGTTTTCCTCCACAAAAAGTTTGCAATGATATCCTCTATCCTGGGCAGAGGGTATTGATCTATTTTCAGTATAGGGTTGATGGTGACCTTAAAATCATTACAGATCCTGACAGATCTATTCTTCTTGGCTACTGGGACCACTGGCATTGCCGATGGGCTCCACTCAACTTGGAAAGAATTCCTTCAGCCTCCATGCGATCTAGACCATTGGCTAGTTCTTGGATGGTAGAAGGAACCAGAGAGGCTTTGTAAAACTTAGGTGTGGCATTTTCATTTAACACAATTTTACCCTTGCTATGTTTGAGTTTTCCAATTCCATCCTTGAACGCTGCTGTGCCATTATTCAGTACCTTTCTTAATTTGCTTTCAGTTAACTATTGCAGGGGATGTGGCATGCAAATAATGGATGGATTTCCAATCAAGTTAGTGGTTGTCTCAGCTAATTGTGACCCCACAATGGTGGCCCTCCTGCTTTACCACACACAAGCTCCATGTGGTTTGCTGGTTGTTGAATTTCACTGTTACGGATGTCATTCTCAAGGAGTTATTTTCCCTAGTAGAAGTTCTCAGTTGAATATCTGCAGACAAGTGTGAATTCTTTAAGTCAAGTGTCACTTACTGGGATCACACTATTGGCACACAGGGTTTACACAAGTGTGCTGAGATAATTCAAACAGAGGTGGATGCTCCAAGATCAAAGGATGTGGTCCTTGTTAGGATTTGCCAACTTTTATAAAGGCTCCTGCCAACCACGGCTACTCTGCTCCACCCATTGAACTCATGACAGTACTGCAGATCGGGAAGAAAAGGCCATGGACAAAGCGGTGAGAGGGGGCTTGCAAAAAGGTAAAAGAAATGGTGATGTTTGTCACTGTACTCATGCATTATGATCCACATGGTCCAGTAAAGCCAGCCTGTGACACCTCGCCTTGTGGTATAGGTGCAGTCATCACATGTTATGAGCGATGGAAGTGGACGCCCGTATCCTTTGCTACACGTTCCCTCACTTCTGCAGAGAAAAAAATCTGCACAGCTTGACGGACTGATCTTGAGTCTGGTTTGGGGTGCAAAATGTTTCAACCAGTGTTTGTATAGGAGGGAGTTTACTCTTGTTACTGATCATCAACCTCTAGAATCCATTTTCAATCCACAGTAGGGGGTTCCACTAACAGCGGCAGCACAAGTGCAGAGACGGGCTCAGTTACTTGGAGGACACAATTGCAAGATTGAATTCAAAGAGGACAATTAATCATGGAAACGTTGATAGATTGTCCCATTTTCCCTTGGAAAAAAAAATACCAGAAAATTCTAAAAACGATGCTTTTCTTAACTGATTCTTCCTAACGCAAATCGGAAGACTCCCTATTATGGCAGAGATGATCCAAAGGGAAATGACAAAAGATGCCAGATTGTCTCAGGTTTCCATGGCCACCCAAAAATGGCTGGAAGGTGCAGCAGAAACTCCAGTTCCCCCATTTTTACCGGTGCTGAGATGAACTTGCCCTTGACAGAAGTTGCTGTATGTGGGGATTGAGAATTGTTGTACCATCCAAGCTGACAGCTACATGCTGGGGATCTAGGCATAATTAAAATGAAAACATTGGCTCGAAGCTTTGTCTGGTGGCCTGGCATAGACCATCCAAGCAAGCTGCTTGTCATGCACTGCGCGGGATGCCAACATATCCAGAAGATGCCGTAGCAATGCTTTTTCATCCCTGGGAATGTCCTGCATTGCCCTGGCAGAGGATTTTGCCGGACCATTTCAGGGGCACATATTTCGTAGCAGTAGTGGATGCAGTTACAAAGTGGCCAGAAGTGTTTCCAATTGCCTCCACAACAGCCTCACACACTATTGATGCACTAAGAAGCCTCTTGTCAAGGTGTTCCAGAACTTAGTCAGTGACAATGGACCAGAGTTTGCGATCGATCAGCTTCAGTCAATCCCGCGAACACTGCAGGTAGTGTCAGCAGAACACGCTACACTGACAATCAGAAGCTTGCCAATTTCCTCCTTGCATATCACAATGAAACACACTCCACAACCAACAGCTCACCAGCTACGCTGTTCCTGGGCCGTCCCTTGCGTTCATGCTTGGACCTCCTCAAATCCAAAATCAGAAGGAGTGTGCTGGAAAACAACTGAGAGAAACCTCCTCACAGAAGGAGGTTCGATGTTTCACTCCTGGACAAGCAGTCCTGGTGAGGAACTGCAGAGGTGATCAGAAGTGGGTGCTCAGAAAGATTAAGGACAGAACTGGACCACTCTGCTACACAGTGGAGATTATGTTTGATGTCATCTGGAGGTGACACATCGATCAGTTGGGAGAGCAGAGTCAATTGTTAGAGAAGAAAGGTGTCTAGAGATGTCCAAACAATTTTCTGCAGTCTCAGAGTCAACTCCTACAACCACCATGGAGGAGGACTCAGAACCTGAGATATTTTCACAGCTACAAGTCTCTCCTGCCAAACAGAGTGAGCCCCTTATCCTACAAGAATGAGAAATCCTCCACAGTGGTTAAATCTCTAGGCCTGAATGGAACAATTTAAAATTTACTACGCTGTGGATGTCTGTATGTATTAGTTATATTATCCAGTATACTGGGTATATAATTGAGATACATTCTCTATTGAGTTGGAGTTTATGACTTATCAGGGAAGGCTGTTGTGTATTTAATATTTAAATATGTGAGTAATCTTGTATATATATTGGTTTGATTAAGCATTCTTGTTTGTTTTAAAGTATAAATACATGAGTTGCAAACATGATTCCTCCCATTCACATATGCCAATCCATGGGTCTTCTATTGTTCCGTTGAGGCCATACTCAGGTTAGAGGAACAACACTTTATATTCCGTGTGGTTAGCCTCCAACCTGATGGCAAGAACATCAATTTCTCGAACTTCTGGTAATAGCTCCTCCTCCTTCACCATTCCCCATCCCCTTTTCCCTCTCTCACCTATGTTCTTACCTGCCCATCGCCTCCCTCTGGTGCTCCTCCCCCCTTTGCTTTCTTCCATGGCCTTCTGACCTCTCCTATCGGACTCCTCCTTTTCCAGCCCTTTACCTCTTTCACCAATCAATTTCCCGGCTCTTTAGTTCATCGCTCCCCTGCCCAGTTTAACCTATCACCTTGTGTTTCCCTCTCCCCACCTTTTAAATCTGTTCCTCATCTCTTTTTTCTCTAGTCCTGCCGAAGGGTCTTGGCCCAAAGAGTCAACTGTACTTTTTTTCCATAGATACTGCCTGGCCTGCTGAGTTCTTCCAGCATGTGGTGTGTGAGCCAGTGTACAATTCCATTGTAATTTTTTGCTGTTCACTTCTGATGTAAGCCATATTGTTTGTCTCATGTTACATTTCACATTTTAAATCTTAAGGCTTGTCAGTCCTGTGTCACTCTCATCATTATCAGATTTGTCACCAAGAGCATGCAAATTAGTGTTCTTGTTGAAAGTACAACCTGACATTTTATCTTTCTCTCTTCTCTGTGCAGTCTATTTATTTTTGTCTGCCTGACATGCACTTTGTATGTGACCTAATTTGTTGCATTTTTTTTTGCAAGTTTCACCTTTAAACCTGTATTGGGATGGTGTACGTGAGCTCTTGCCACAATGGCAACACAATTTCTCTGACCAGGCCAGATTTTCTGTTTATATATTACAATTTTGTTCAAGCTCACTTTCAGTCCTGTATGGAACTCAGTTGTGTTTTGGTCTGCTGTTTCCATTGATGCAGTGATTTCAACTGTTCTTTTAAATGTAAGTTGTGCTTCATTTAGGAGCCATTTCTGAATGCTTTCTTGTAAGATTCCACAAACTAAACAATCACTCAGCGCATCATTAAGCCCGTCACTGAAGTGACAATGCCATGTATGCTGAAATGGTTTTGCTTCCTTTTGACTTTGCTTATGTAGATTAAAGCACTCCGCAATCAACAATCTGTTCAAATGCTCCTGCATCACTTGCATGATATCAGCAAAGCTCATTTCAGTTGGCTTGGTTGGAGCAGTTAAACTTCGATGAAAACTGTATGCTTTCCTACCTAATGCACTCAGGAAAACTGGCACTTGCATTTCATTGGCTATTTCATTTGCTTTAAAATACTGTTCAATTTGCTCAGTATATAATACCCAGTTATCTCTTGAGCATCTATCTTTCTGATTTACCCAACCGTATCTGCCTTTTTTACTATTTATGATTATTATCACCCAGTACTCAATTTTTATGAACCGGTGAACTTGTCCATTTTCTGCCCTTTTTTCTAACTTGAATGTCTCTGTCCCTTCTGAAAGAAGCAGGTGCTGCACTTTTTAAAAACTTAAATGTCTTGCTGCTCTTTTTTATTTAACTCGAACATCCCACTGCATTTCCTTGTCGTGACTGTTATGTTTTTCAAATTCCAAAACATAAAACTAATTAAAAGAAAGTGGAGACTGGGAGAATGTGCACACTTCATTTTTTTAACTTTTAGTGAGGTGTGGACTTACAACATTCACATACTTTTACATAAAACTCGCGATGAATTATTTAAGTGAACAAGAACACTTATTCAAACAATATATTTACAATATTACTGAACCTTTTACATATAACCCATGATGAATTATTTAAATGAACAAGAACACTTAATCAAACAATATATTTACAATATTACTGAAATATTAAATATACAACAGTGTTGTGTGTGTGAGGATCAAAATCAAAATCAGCTTTAATATCACTGGCATATGTCATGAAATATGTTGTTTAAAGAACAAAAATTGATCAAGGAAATAGGTGGGATTCTGATTGTTTATTTGGGACACTATGCCATTTAATTGGGACAGGAGAGTTGCCGAACAGTTTCTAACTAGCTTCAGTAATGTATGCTTGTATGGCCATTAGTGCAAATGGTTTTGAAATAGTGTCAGTTGCATGTGTTTGTCTTCAAAATACAGTGATTTTTGTCACTGGTAGCTAGCAAGAAATAAGCAGTAAGACAATTCTGAACTGTTTTGTCCATTACAATTTAAAACATTCAGACTTAGAAATGCTAGAAATGGCCAGCAGTGAAAATGAAACAATTTCACTACTTCAACAAGTTAGGAACTACGAAGAATTTGACGTTATCAGCAATCATCTTGAATGTTACCTTTGGTCCCCACTGGACATTATGCTCTCACCTGTAGCTCCAAGTAACTGTTTGCATGAGACAGCAGCCACACCCCAGTACACCTCTCCGACAGGCAGGCTAAACCAGGTGAGGGTAGCTGGCAACTCTTGCACCCCTTGAGATAGGGATACGCCTGCCCTGGCAGGTGAAGTTAGCTCCGGCAGATTGGGCAAATGAGATCTAAAGTGAGATCCACCAGCCAGCAAGGCAGCTCTGGAAAGCTACGTGAAGAACGAAGAGCATGAAGAGGCACAGAAGTAATGGCCATACGCTGCAACCAGGGATGACCCCGGTTATGATGTCTACTTGTACCACTGGGTCTGGACTTCCAAAGTCAAGAGAGTGAAACTGTCCCAGTGAAATGGCTTTTCCACTTTAAAAACTTTCCCCCACAAGTTTCCTGTTATCGTTGAATATGAAGAACAACCACCAGTATTATTGGTAGTGTTCCAATTTGTTCTGTATTTCATTTAAGTACATGTTATTCAATTAAATGGTAGTTTGTCTTTTTTAGCTTTTTCCATGAAACTTCAGCTAAGTGGGCCAAACTGCACTGGTCCCGATGTGTCCCAATTAATCGGGATCCACTGTATACGTAAACTAACTGAAATAGGTAGAGCAAGAAAGAGAGCAAAAAATAAAGTTTTAAAAGATAGTGAGATAATGTACATGGCCTCATTGATGGCAGAGGGGAAGAATGTGTGCCTAAACCACTGGCTGCATGTCTTCAGACTCCCGGACCTCCTCCTTGATGGTAGCAAGGAGAAGAGAGCATGTCCTGGGTGATTGGGGTCCTTAATGATGGATGATGCCTTTTTGAGGCATCACCTTTTGAAGATGTTCTGGATACTGGGGAGGCTATTGCCCATGATGGAGCTGCAGACAGAGATGAGTAGTGATGCTTCAGGAGCAGGTTAGAGTAGTCAAGGGGTGTGGAAAAGTAGAGGCAATCAATGCAATTTCAGCGGCTTACAGTGGTCACATGGGATGGAGAACACACTAAAAGACCATTCTGCCCATCCTGTCTATGTTGGCTTCGATGGTTCATGGGAGCCTGCCCACTCTCTCCCATTCTGCATCTCAATCCATCACCTCTGTTCCGTTCTCCCCATTTGCTTGTCATTGCTGTCACCTCTGGGCCTCAGGGTCACTGTTATGTACACGCAGCCCTGGGGAAAGTACCGGTTACATGCATGCAACACTAAAAGTATCAGCAGCAATAGAACACACCTGGAGTCTGCTTTTGATGTTAAAATCCACAATCTTTATTAGTAACTACATAATATAGTAACTTAACCAGGTGATCAAAAGTTAGCAGTGTTATGCATATATAGGTTGTCATGGTCCGGTCTGTGAAGTCCGCATTCCGGTTCATGGACCGGTCCATCGAACCTTATTCCAGGTTTTCCAGTTTTCCCTTGTTCTGTTGGTGCCTTAATTGAGGCACATGATTCTCATTTTGGGCTGGCTACATAAACAGCTCCTGGGTTCAACTTTAGTTGCTGGACTGTTCCCTTCCCTTCCCCTTCCTTTTGAAGCCTTCGCCTTCGACGCCGTCAAGTTCTCTTTCAAATCTTTTTATGATTTTTTTCCAAAATAAACATGAGTACATCGAAGTAAACAACACTTAAAATGTCTCAAAAAAAATTATATAAAGATTGAAAAAATTTTGTAATGAAAAAAAAACCCTACTAAGCAAGAAAAGTGGGAAAAAAGAAAAATCCCATTAGGTGTTCAACCCCACAGCCATGTGTCATACATAAAGCTTCTAAACTTAAACATCAAACCGCCAGCAAAAAAAAGTACCAAAAAGGATTTACAATTAGATCGTGGAGAATCCATCAATTAACTCAAATGATAATAATGAGCAAATGAACCCCATCTTTTCTCAAAATCAAACATAGGTTCAAAGGTTCGAATTCTAATTTTCTCCAAACTAAGACATAGCATCACTTGAAAGAACCATTCTGACAAAGTGGGAGCCGTTGTATCCTTCCACTTCAACAAAATGGCCCTCCTAGCTATCAATGTAACAAATGCAATAACATGTTGGTCAGACACCATGGATATTTTGAGGAATTATTCCAAAAAGCACAATTAATTTGTTAGGTTGTAAATTAATTTTAAGTGCTTTAGAAATTGTTGAAAAAACTGACTTCCAGAACTGTTCCAGTATAGAGCAAGACCAAAACATATGTGTCAGTGTAGCTGTCTCAGTTTTACATCTATCACAATAACTATCAACGTTAGGAAATATTTTAGACAATACCTCCTTCGTCAAATGGTAACGATGTACAATTTAAAATAGAATCAGTGAATGACTAGCACAGATCGAAGAAGAGTTAACCAGCTTCAGAATCTGCATCCAGTCTTCCATCGTAAAAGTCAAATTGAGTTCCTTTTCACAATCTTGTTTAAACTTAAACAAGGGATGCTTATCCCATTATAATAGTAAATTATAAATTCTTCCAATAGAACCCTTCATCGAAGGTTTCATACTCATAATAGTATCTAAGAGGTCAGCATCCAATATGTAAGGAAAATTACTTAAATATTTTGTAAGAAATGTCTAAGTTGGAGATATTGTAAACCTGTCTGATCTTTAAAAATAATTTTTCCCAAAATATTCCCCAACCGATTGGCCATTATCTTTGACAGAATCTTAGCATCAACGTTCGATAATGAAATAGGTCTATATGAGGCACAATCAGTAGGATCTTTATCCTTTTTAAGAATTAAAGAGATAGAAGTTTCATAAAAAGTAGAGGGTAAGTCACCTTTCACAAAAGAATCCTTAAACATTTCCAACATATACGAAGAAAGCAATTTTCCAAATTTTTCAAAAAATTCTACACGATAACCATCAAGTCCAGGGACTTTACCAGACTGCATCGAAAAAAAAGCTTTATGAATTTCAGCTTCAGTAATCTGGGCATCAAGAGTTTTTTGATCTTCAACAAAGATTTTAGGAAAAGTGATCTTCCGTAAAAAAGCATCCATTTTAGAAGAATCTACTGGACATTGAGATTTATAAAGTTCAGTATAAAAGTCTTGAAAAATCCAATTAATTTCTTCATATTTCCAAGCCGAAGTACCATCTTTCCTACAAATTTTCAATATTTGCCTTTTGGCTCTAGCTGTTTTTAATTGAGATGCAAGCAGTTTATTATTTTTTATCTCCAAACATATAAAATTGACTCTTTAACTTAAGCAAATAGCTTTCAATAGGATGAGATAATAATAGGTTATATTGTGATTGAAGTTCCACCCTTTGTTCGAATAAATGTATATTAGGGGAAACTGCATAAATATTATCTAAGTCTTTAATTTGTTTTGAAATTTTATCTAATTCTACCTTAGTCTGTTTTTAAGCTGAATAAAAAATGATCTGACCACGTAAAAATGCTTTAAATGTATCCCATATAATTAATTTAGATGTACCCCCTATATCATTGAAAAGAAAGATTTCTTTTATCTGATTTTCAATAAAACTGACAGTCAGAATTTTGCAATAATGTCTGAGGCATGCGCCATGGTGAACGAACCAGAATGACATCATCAAATTCAAAAGACAAACTCAAAGGCGCATGATCAGATATAGCAATAGCATCATATTCGCAATTTTTAACACTAGGCAAGAAGCAAGGATCGATTATTATATAATCGATCCTCAAATTTTTTTATAAACATGTGAAAAGAAAGAATATTCTCTGTTATCAGGGTGTAGATACCTCCATAATTAAATCAATCCAAAATCGGTCAAAAAGGAGCTGATAAGTAACGCAGAACGACTTGGAAGTCGCTGATTGGTTAAGCTCTTATCCATCAAAGGATTTAAACAACAGTTAAAATCCCCACTCATTATCAACATATATTCATTTAAATCAGGAAGTAAAGCAAATATCTTTTTTAAAAAACGGATCATCTAAATTAGAACCATACAAATTAACCAAAACAACTTTTCTGTTACAGATCACTCCTCTAACAATTAAAAGCCTACCGTTAGAATCTGACTCAATATCCTTTTGAGTAAATATATTAGATTTAATAAAGATGGACATGCCTGCAGTCTTACTCTGAGAAGTGGAGTGGAACTGCAAACCTTTCCACCATCCACAAAATCTATTTTGATCTCCTGCCCTGATATGTGTCTCTTGAGCAAAAATTATATCAGGTTGGAATCGGTTAATAATTTCAAAAGTCTTTTCTCGTTTGATAGGATGATTCCAACCACGTACATTCCAACTTATTACATTAATCCATTTAAATACCATATTATAATTTTATTCTACTTTACACATGCGCAGAGCAAATACCAATACGGGATGATCAAAAATGGCGGCGATGAAGAACACAACCACATAAAAAACACGCATGCTCCAGAACCACCCAATGGGAAAAAAATTCCTAACTCCAACTCCTCCTCCTCCCAAAAGCCCAAAAAGTCAAGCAGACTAGATAGAATACAAAGCCAGGGACTGCTCTGTTTGTTCAGGAGAAACATTTTTTAAAGGATTATCTCTCCCTCCCCCCAGTTAAAAAAAAAGACTGACCTTGTGAAAGGAATGATAAAGTCTCAGCAAAGGAAAGTGTTTACATTCCAGCATACTAATATTATCTCTTAAAGAGAAAAACCAGCGCCATTTTTTAGGTTTAACATTAAGTCTCTAAAAAAACGTTAAATTCAATTACGCCGTCAAATTCAACTGCCGGAGCAAGACCGGGACCTTGCTGTGTCTAGGTAAGCAACTGTCTTTCGTTGTTTGGAACTGTCTCTTTGTGTCCTCACCTTCACTAGGTAGGTCTGGCCATTTGCCACTACCTTGAGTTGGGAACCGTCTCTGTATCCACGCCTTCGCTAGGTAGGTCCAGCCATTTGCCGCTACCTTGTGTTAGGAACCGTCTCATCATGTTCAGCATTCTGTGTTTGAGTCTCGGCCCTACATCCTGTTCCCAAGTAGAGGTCCCGGTTCTGTGTTCCATGTTCCTGTCTCTCAAGACCAAGGCTCTGTGTTCTGCGTTCCTGTCTCCTAAGATTACGTCCAGTCCTGTAGCCACGTTTTGTCCTCGCCTGGATCCGGAGTCCCTGTCCCTGTCCAGTCTCTGGCTCGGAGTCCTTGTCCGCTCCCAGCACTCCACTATGACATAGGTGTATAGATAAAGTCCCAAACTTATTCAAACTCAGGTGGCAAGAGTTACAACCTTACAATGGTATGTAAGAAAGTTCAGTTCAATCCTCAGGTTACTTAATGTGAGATATTTGTAATCCAAAGGCAAATGTTGTGAGAAGGCAATTACGTCGATATTCCACAGATTCCATGACAACAATACAAAATAACAATAGCAATAGGTTTTATCTCCAAAGTTGTTCCACTCCACACACGAAGTATCACCGACAGTGATCTTGAATGGAAATCCTTTCAACACAAGTGGTACCACACCCGAATTCAGCTACGGGACATCCCAAAGTGGTGGCCACAGGATACTCAAACTGAATCCATGTATAGATTATCACCAGCAGTAGTTTATCACAAAGAGGACTCTCTTCCAGGAAAAGCTACCACCCAGGCAAGGGTAGACACACCGGTAGATTCCACAAGGTTACCCCAACCACACGTGATAGCCACTTATCCAGTTCCACGAGATACGAAATAACTCCAACAGTGATTTGCCACAGGGGTGCCTTCTTCAGTGAACTACCACACCCAGACAAAGGGTAAATACACATGTGGCATTCACAAAGGTTTTCCCCTCACCGGAGAACCCACTCCTGTGGATTAACTATGTGACAATCACTCTTTCGTATACGAATGGAATCAAACTCACCCTTACGGGCTACTCAGAAGAGAGTCCAAACAGTGATCTCTTTATCACTAGGTTTCTTCTGTTTCAAACCTTTCTCTCCCCTCCTCTTTCTCTGCAAACTTCTTCTAGTTGCAGTACTTTGTGAGAGTCATTTATCAATACTCTGGATCGATCTCAACTCACCCCTTTTGGGTTACTGAAAGTTTAAACCAGTGACCTCACTCATTGGTGTCTTTCATTGATTGCAACCATCTCGACTCTGAACTGTGTGTGTCTGTAAGAGGATCATCTGACCTTGCTTATTCAAAACAAGCCGCGAGAAACCATAAACATTCATTGTCCATCAGACAACTCCACCTCTCTCACCATAGTAACCAAGCAATTTTGCAGTCAGCAGAAATGCAACAGTGTCCAAAAATCAGTCTCATTCTCTCAGCGTTTCAAAGTGACAGTCCACAGAAAAAATGAACCCTAGGGGTATATAACATCACCACCTTCTCACCATAAGACATATGAGCAGTCTTTGGCCATTTGGCCCATTGAGTCTGCTCTGCTATTCATGGCTCTCAACCCCGAGTGAAGAACTGTCTCCTCCCCTTAGAACTACACCACTTGTCCTGTCACAGAGTGTGAACCCTGCTTCCGGGCCCCAGCGGCCAGAGGAACTCCCCCCACCCCCAAATAGTCCCGTCAGACAAGCCCCTTTTGAAGCCTTGATTGTTTCGTTAATTGTAGAGCAATGATATATTTTTGTCTAATAAAGAAGGGCCAGTGAGCAAGAAGTGTGATGAGACCGGCCATGGAATTACAGGAATGTTGAAAAATGACTGGATCAGCTACTGAATTTTGGAGGCCCAAGGTAAGCCTGCAAAGCTGCCCGTCAGTGCCCAAGGGAAGTGGGTGGGGATTAAATGGGTGAACTTTACATGGGGACTGACCACTACCCGCAGGATGTGCTGGCCAGTGGTGGGGCCATACATAGGGTGTCCCACCCACTGCCCTAACCCCCACATCCAGCCCAGTTGTGAGAGACAGGTAGGTGCTCCCAGAGTAGTCTCCTAGGAAACAGGTCATCAGGGTCTCAGGCACAAAGAACACTCCCTCCCCATCCACCCAAGGGGGTGAGCTACTAAATGGATCCCACTGACCCTCAGGGACAGAACAATCTCATTGTACAATCACTCACACACTTACCCACATGCTCTCAAATACACACACACACACACAAATCCTTTCTCACACACACACACACACATACTGTACATCTCTCACACATACACACACAAATTCACCCTCTCTTTCACACACACACACACACTCATATACACTCTCTCACACATATACACACAAATCCTTTCTCTCTCTCACAAACACACACACATACACACTCATATACACTCACACATACACACACAAATTCTCTCTCTCACACACACACTCATATACTGTACACTCTCTCACACATACACACACAAATTCACCCTCCCTCTCACACACACACACACACACACACACACACACACACACACACATATACACTCTCTCACACATACACACAGATTCACTCTCTCTCTCTCTCTCTTACACACACACTCATATACACTCTCTCACACATACACACACAAATTCACCCTCCCTCTCACACACACACACACACTCATATACACTCTCTCACACAAACGTGTAGCTTGCGGGCGGCAGAGTGAGCCGGGAGCAGAGTGAAGGCTTAAGGGCTTCGGCTCAACGGGCTTAGGTGGAAATGGGTGAGACGAAGAGGGTTTGGTATTCATTTTTTCCTGTTATTTGAGGAGAGGGGCAGTATGAGTGTGAGGGCAGCTTGTTGTACTCGGTGCCAGATTTGGGAGGTCCTGGAGTCTCCAAGTCTCCCGGACGTCCACATCTGCGCCAGGAGCGCCGAGATGCAGCTCCTAAGGGACCACGTTAGGGAACTGGAGCTGCAGCTCAATGACCTTCGTCTGGTCAGGGAGAGTGAGGAGTTGATAGAGAGGAGTTACAGGCAGGTGGTCACACCGGGGCCACGGGAGGCAGACAAGTGGGTCACGGTTAGGAGGGGGAAGGGGAAGGGTCAGGTACTAGAGAGTACCCCAGTGGCTATGCCCCTTGACAATAGGTACTCCTGTTTGAGTACTGCTGGGGGGGACAGCTTACCCGGGGGAAGCGACAGTGGCCGTGCCTCCGGCACAGAGTCCAGCCCTGTAGCTCAGAAGGGTAGGGAAAGGAAGAGGAGGGCAGTTGTAATAGGGGATTCGATAGTAAGGGGGTCAGATAGGCGATTCTGTGGACGCAGTCCAGAGACCCGGATGGTAGTTTGCCTCCCTGGTGCCAAGGTCCGGGATATTTCTGATCGCATCCAAGATATCCTGAAGTGGGAGGGTGAGGAGCCAGAGGTCATGGTACATATAGGTACCAATGACATAGGTAGGAAAAGGGAAGAGGTCCTGAAAGGAGAATATAGGGAGTTAGAAAGGGGGTTGAGAAAAAGGACTGCAAAGGCAATAATCTCGGGATTACTGCCTGTGCTATGCGACAGTGAGAGTAGGAATGCAATGAGGTGGAGGATGAATGCGTGGCTGAGGGATTGGAGCAGGAGGCAGGGATTCAAGTTTTTGGATCATTGGGACCTCTTTTGGCGCAGGTGTGACCTGTACCAAAAGGACGGGTTACACTTGAATCCTAGGGGGACCAATATCCTGGTGGGGAGATTTGCGAAGGCTACTGAGGTGACTTTAAACTAGAATGGTTGGGGAGTGGGAATCAAATTAAAGAGACTAGGAGAGAGGAGGTTAGTTCACAACAGGGGGATGGGAACAAGTGCAGAGAGACAGAGGGGTGTAAAATGAGGGTAGAAGCAAAGAGTAATAAGGTGAAAAGTAAAAGAGGCAGGCCGGCAAATCCAGGGCAAAAATCAAAAAGAGCCACTTTTCAACATAATTGTATAAGGGCTAGGAGTGTTGTAAAAGCAAGCCTGAAGGCTTTGTGTGTCAGTGCAAGGAGTATTCATAACAAGATGGATGAATTAAAAATGCAGATTGTTATTAATGAATATGATATAGTTGGGATCACAGAGACATGGCTCCAGGGTGACCAAGGATGGGAGCTCAACATTCAGGAATATTCAATATTCAGGAGGAATAGACATGAAAGAAAAGGAGGTGGGGTAGCATTGCTGGTTAGAGAGGAGATTAACGCAATAGAAAGGAAGGACATTAGCCAGGAGGATGTGGAATCGATATGGGTAGAGCTACATAACACTAAGGGGCAGAAAACGCTGGTGGGAATTGTGTACAGGCCACCCAACAGTAGTAGTGAGGTTGGGGATGGCATCAAACAGGAAATTAGAAATGCGTGCAATAAAGGAACAGCAGTTATAACGGGTGACTTCAATCTACATGTAGACTGGGTGAACCAAATTGGTAAAGGTGCTGAGGAAGAGGATTTCTTTGATTGTATGCGGGATGGTTTTTTGAACCAACATGTCGAGGAACCAAGTAGAGAGCAGGCTATTCTGGACTGGGTATTGAGCAATGAGGAAGGGTTAATTAGCAATCTTGTCGTGAGAGGCCCCTTGGGTAAGAGTGACCATAATATGGTGGAATTCTTCATTAAGATGGAGAGTGACATAATTAATTCAGAAACAAAGGTTTTGAACTTATAGAAGGGTAACTTTGAAGGTATGAGACGTCATTTAGCTAAGATAGACTGGCAAATGATACTTAAAGGGTTGACGGTGGATTTGCAATGGCAAGCATTTAAAGATCGCATGGATGAACTACAACAATTGTACATCCCAGTTTGGCAAAAGAATATATCAGGGAAGGTAGTGCGCCTGTGGCTGACAAGGGAAATTAGGGATAGTATCAATTCCAAAGAAGTAGCATACAAATTAGCCAGAAAAAGCGGCTCACCTGAGGACTGGGAGAAATTCAGAGTCCAGCAGAGGAGGACAAAGGGCTTAATTAGGAAAGGGAAAAAAGATTATGAGAGAAAACTGGCAGGGAACATAAAAACTGACTGTAATAGCTTTTATAGATATGTGAAAAGAAAAAGATTGGTTAAGACAAATGTAGGTCCCTTACAGACAGAAACAGGTGAATTGATTATGGGGAACAACGACATGGCAGACCAATTGAATAACTATGGTTCTGTCTTCACTAAGGAGGACATAAATAATCTTCCGGAAATAGTAGGGGACAGAGGGTCTAGTGAGATGGAGGAACTGAAGGAAATACATGTTAGTAGGGAAGTGGTGTTAGGTAAATTGAAGGGACTAAAGGCAGATAAATCCCCAAGGCCAGATGGTCTGTATCCCAGAGTGCTTAAGGAAGTAGCCCAAGAAATTGCGGATGTATTAGTGATAATTTTTCAAAACTCTTTAGATTCTGGACTAGTTCCTGAGGATTGGAGGGTGGCTAATGTAACCCCACTTTTTAAAAAGGAGGGAGAGAGAAACCGGGGAATTATAGTCTAACATCAGTGGTGGGGAAAATGCTAGAGTCAGTTATCAAAGACGTGATAACAGCACATTTGGAAAGCGGTGAAATCATCGGACAAAGTCAGCATGGATTTGTGAAAGGAAAATCATGTCTGACGAATCTCATAGAATTTTTTGAGGATGTAACTAGTAGAGTGGATAGGGGAGAACCAGTGGATTTGGTATATTTGAATTTTCAAAAGGCTTTTGACAAGGTCCCACACAGGAGATTAGTGTGCAAACTTAAAGCACACGGTATTGGGGGTAAGGTGTTGATGTGGATAGAGAATTGGTTGGCAGACAGGAAGCAAAGAGTGTCTGCCACAGGAAACAGTTGAGGCCAGTTCATTGGCGATATTTAAGAGGGAGTTAGATATGGCCCTTGTGGGTAAAGGGATCAAGGGGTATGGAGGGAAGGCAGGTACAGGGTTCTGAGTTGGATGATCAGCCATGATCATACTGAATGGCGGTGCAGGCTCGAAGGGCCGAATGGCCTACTCCTGCACCTATTTTCTATGTTTCTATGCTTACACACACAAATTCACTCTCTCTCTCACACACAGACACATTCATATACACATGCACACATACTCACACACACAAATTCTCTCTCTCACACACGTATGGTAGCATAGTGGCTAGCACAATGCTTTACAGTACCAGCGACCCGGGTTCAATTCTGTGAGGAGTTTGTATGTTCTCCGGCCACAGTCCAAAGACATACTGGTTGGTAAATTAATGGTCATTGTAAATTGTCTCGTGGTTAGACCAGGGTTAAATCAGGGGATTGCCAGGCAGCATGGCTCAAGGGACCACAAGGGCCTATTCCACACTGTATCTCAATTAATAAATTAATTAATTAATCTCTCTCTCTCACACACACACACACACACACACACACAAACACACACCTTCACACAATCTCTCTCTCACACACACACACACACACACACACACATACACACACACACATACACACACACACACCTTCACACAATCTCTCTCTCACACACACACACACACACACACACACACACACACACACCTTCACACAATCTCTCTCTCTCACACACACACACACACACACACACACACACACACACACACATACACACACACACACACCTTCACACAATCTCTCTCTCACACACACACACACACACACACAAACACACACCCTCACACAATCTCTCTCACACACACACACATACACACACACACACACACACACACACCTTCACACAATCTCTCTCTCACACACACACACACAAACACACACCCTCACACAATCTCTCTCACACACACACACACACACACACTCACATTCACATAGTCTCTCTCTCACGCATACACCCTCACACATACCCTCACGCTTGTACACAAACATATACTCTCTGTCTCACACCTACCCACCCACACACCCATACATACACACACACACACACAGACGTGGAGGTGATGCTCTTTCCCACCACTGCCTGTTGGCTTAGATTGTGTTAATGGTGAACTCTCTGCAGGTGGGTTCCGCAGGGTGAGCTCGGCGAGCGGACTCATTAGTCTCATTACCCAGTGGGAGATTTCTCTGCTCTACTGAGTCCCCACACTTTACATCCCCTCCCCGGTGACTCATCCACTAGCTCCCATCACTGGCTGAGCACACTCACCTGTGGCAGACACACCTTTCCCACTGGAGAGAGCAGGACACTACTCCTGGGGTAGAGTCAGTCTTAGCCCCCCAAAACCCGTGGGACTATTTTAAAATCAGGAAACAGCACTAATGTCTTCACCAATGGGGCTGGGGGATCCCGTTTGTGGACAGAGAACAGGGTTGATTTATCTGTCTCACTGGGACCTTCGTGAGTGCCCACAGATCCGGAGGGAGGGGGAGACAACAAAGGAGAAACTAGTTCATGAGGAATTGTTCCCTGTCTTAGTGCATTTTTCCACACATCTGCAATGGATGAAACACCTGCCCTCTCGGCTTTTCCCTTCCCATCACCCACAGACCCAGACACTCCCTGGTGAAGCAACAATTCATCTGCTCTTTGACTGAACGCTCGAACCTGTTTCTCAACTACCCCCTCCCACCTTCTTTCCTCCTTCCCCTCCCCCGCATCCACCCACCTTCCTCCTCACCCGATCTCACCTGTCACCTGCCAGCTTGCACCTCTTCCCCTCCTCCCACCCGCCCCACAACCTTCCTATTCTGGCTTCTGCCACCGACTTTTCCAGTCCTGTCTAAGGGTCTCTGCCCAACATGTCAACGGCTTACTCCCCTTTAGGGATGCTGCCTGACCTGTCCAGTTCCTCCGGCATTTTGTGTGTGTTACTCTGTATCTTTAGCATCTGCAGAATCTCTTGTGTTTATCACTTGTACTTTGTCCAGTTTCACTGTCCACAGTGGGACCTCCCCTACTCAGCAAAAACCAGTCACAGAGTGGACGATCGTGTGACCCAGTCCCTGAGCTCAATCCACAGGAACGTCTCAGATCGCCCTGTCCTTATCCTTCAATTCCCCATCTCAATCCCACCTTGGGCTTTCTGTCTGGGACCCCCTGTACTTTTACCACATTTACCAATGTAAACTGGGAACAGCAACTCTTCCAGACAACGATGCAGCCTTCCAGCTCCAAACATCAAATCCTCAACCGCCAGGTAACTCTCTTTCTCTCTCTGAATGAGGATCTCTGAAATGTCCAGGCTTTCCCACAGACGTAACCACAGCTTGACGTACCGACATCCTTACAAACTCGCATCTCACCACTTCTTACACGATTACGTGACCTTGCTCACCAACTCCCCTATTAACACACTGATGCCCTGAATTCCTGCTTTTTGTGATTTTTATAGATGACTTGGATGAGGGAATGGAAGGGTGGGTTAGTAAGTTCAAAGTTCAAAGTAAATTTATGATCAAAGTTTGTTTATGCCACCTTGAGGAACTGAGAAATACAACAGAATCAATGAAAAACTACACACAAAGACTAACAACTGACATGTAAAAGAAGACAAACTGTGCAAATAAGAAAAGTAAATACATTAGATTAGATTATGAAGACACGCAGTCCTCTTTTATTGTCATTTAGTAATGCATGCATTAAGAAATGATACAATATTTCCTCCGGTGTGATATCACAAAACACAGGACAGACCAAGACTGAAAAAAACTAACAAAACTACATAATTATAACATATAGTTACAACAGTGCAACAATACCATAACTTGATGAAGAAGTCCATGAGCACAGTAAAAAGTTCAAAGTCTCTCAAATGTCCCAGATCTCACGCAGATGGGAGAAGGAAGAAAAACTCTCCCTGCCATACCCGACCACAGTCCGACTCTGAGTCATCCGAAAACTTCGAGCCTCCGATCAGCTCTCCGACACAAAGTACTGAGCGCCATCTCTGTCCGAACGATTCGACCTCAATCTCGGTCGCCAACAGCAGGCAAAGCCAGGGATTTTGAGGCCTTCCCTCGGGAAGATTCCCGACCACGCAGTAACGACAGCAGCGAACTGGCATTTCAGAAATTTCTCCAGATGTTCCTCTGTGCTTTCACGTCTGTCTCCATCAAATGAGAATTGTCCACGGCCCCTATTTAACAGAAACGATATCATTTTTCACCGGAGGGCTGCGCACGCGTGGCGCGCTGCTCTCTCTCCTCCCGCCGAGTGAGAACAGAAGTCGTAGAGTTCTTAAAAGTGAGTCCATAGGTTGTGGAAAGTTTGACATAAAGGTTGGTGGCCTTGTGGATGGTTTAGAAGGTGTGATGGGTTACAATGGGATATTGATAGGATGCAGAGCAGGCTAAGAAGTGGCAGATGGACTTCAACCTGGATACGTGGGAAATGATCATTTTGCAATGACAACTTGAAGGCAGAATACACGGTTAATGGTAAGATTCTTAGCAGTGTGGAGGAACATAAGGTCCACGTCCACGGATCCTCAGATTCTCCACACAAGTTGCTGGGGCGGTTAAGAAGGTGTTTGGTGTGCTGGCCTTCATTAGACAGGGATTGAGTCCAAGAGGCTTGAGGTAATGTTGCAGTTCTATAAAACTCTGGTTAGACTGCAGTTCATGTATTGTGTTCATTTCTGGTTGCATCACTATAGGAAGGATGTGGACACTTTAGAGAAGGTGCAGAGGAGATTTATTAGGATGCTTCCTTATCAGGATAGGCTGAGCGAGCTAGGGTTTTAAAACTCTTTGGAGTGATGGAGGATGAGAGATGGCTTGATAGAGATGTACAAGATGATAAGAGGCATTGATAGAGTGGACAGGCCGCGATTTATCCCCGGGGCGGAAGTGGCTAACCCACGAGGGCATAATTTTAAGATGATTGGAGAAAAGTGTAGGGGGATCTCAGTAGTAGTTTTATTTACACGGAGTGGTAAGTATGTGGACTCAGGCAGATGAGGCTCATCAGCCACAGTTGGGCAGCTCATTAAGAGAAGGAAAACTTTGATCATTAAGAGAAGGAAAACTTTGATCATTAAGAGAAGGAAAGCTCTGACCATTAAGAGAAGGAAAGCTCTAATCTCAAACTTCTCAGGGAAGACGTCGGGAGTAAACCCCGGGGAAAAATCAGGAAGTTGGGTTCCCTGGGCAGTTTTACGTTGAGTTCAACACTGACGGGCAACTCCTGTGACGCCGCTGGAGGTGCCACTGTATCAGTCTCTATCGCTCCTTTGGATTCACCATCTGCGTGGAGAGCGGGGATCCTGCTGTGCAGGCGACAGCCTGCTCTCCATATCGCACTGCCCTGACTTGCCTATTGGCTTGTGTATCAAGTAGACAGCTACATCCATGGTGAAACTCGACCAACAGAGAACTTCATATCGGTGAGTGTGTAGAATGCCCTGCCAGGGGTGCTGGTAGAGGTACAGTGGTACAGATACACTGGGGACATGTAACAGACTCTTAGACACATTGATGGTAGAAGAATGGAGAGGTCTGTGGGAGGGAAGGGTTAAATTGATCTTAGAGTAGGTTAATAGGTCGGTACAATATTATGGGCCAAAAGGCCTACACTGAGATGTCCTGTACTATGTTCTACTGTTGGGTGACCTCCACAACTTATCCCCATGACAACTTAAGCCTCAGCTTATCAGAGATGTCCAGACACCCAACTCCCACCCTCTCTACAACTTCAAACTGACTGACCAAAGTTATTTTTCTCTGTTTCTCTCTCTCCACAGATGTTGCCTGTCCTGTGGAGAGTCTCCAGCTTTTTCTGACCTTTTTCCCAGATCTCTAGCCACTGCAGTTTTTTTTGGTTGTCAAATGTTAATTATTCTTTTAATAAACTTCTAAGCACCTCGATTAAATTCCAGCTTGTAACTGACTCCAGCTAACCGTTACCCTGTATAGAAAACCATGAACCTTTGATTACATTCGAGCCTGCAGACCAACCCCACAGATCTCTTATCCAATACTGTATATAATCCTCCTGAACCCCTCGGTTAAATTCCTGTCTGTACCTCACTCCTAGGTAGTTATTCTAGATAAATACCTTGATTCCCTCGATTAAATTCCACTCTTCAAGGATACTCAGATACCTGGGTTGGTGTATACAAACCCTCACACCACTCCATTAGATTTCATGAGCACAAAATCGCAAGAGTAAGAATAGGTCACTCGGCCCATCAAACCTGCCCTACAATGTGCATGACCCACACTGGCACCAGCCCCTTCTCTGTGCCATTTCCATAATCCTCCATTCTTCAATCAATCAAATGTATACTTACCTTCACCTTAACCCTCTCAAGGGCAAAACCGAAGTTCGGATTCCAGAGGTCAGCACAGCCAGAGGTAGAAGTCTGAAGGTCAAAGGCTGAAGTCAGTGAGTCCAGAGGTCAAAGGCCCAATGTCAATGGACTGGAACGGACGCCCAGAGGTGGTCTGTTCTGGAGTTGGAGGCCTATCTGTGTGTGTGTGTGTGTGTGTGTGTGTGTGTGTGTGTGTGTGTGTGTGTGGGGGGGGGGGTCAGTGGGAGGAGGGGAAAGGGGCTTGTTTTGCCATTGTTATTGTTTTCGTTAATGTTGTTCTGCTGAACATGCTATATTGGTGACACTTGTGGGCTGCCCACAACACACCCTCGGGTGTATTGGTCGTTAACGCAAGCGTTCTATGATGAGAGGCTGAGACCTTGCTGTCAGAAGAGAGCTGTGTGATGGGGGAGGACAGGTTTAAATGACCCGTCAGCACACATACTACACAGCCTCTTACAGCCGACGCAGCCCTCTCCCGATTTACTGAGATGTGGGGAAAACAGCAGGGATGTGAGCTAGGACAGGTACAGCAGGCCAAGCGGCCTCCAACTGTACTGTTGCTTCTGATGGAGAGCCTCATATCAGCCCAGATCGTGCTGAGGAGAGGGAGTGGTGAGTCAGTGGCAGAAAATGCAGTGCTTCACAGAGGTAACCACTAATCAGGAACCTGATTAGTCCAACAGTAGGAGGTCATTGATGATATCTTCACGACCTTCAGTAGCTCCTGCACTGGGCTATGGGAATCTCAGCTGGCAACCGGCTTAATTTTCTGCAGCACCAAGCAGATATGAGTGGCTCGTGCACAGGACTCACCTCCTCATCCCACCCTCCTGAACGTCGGTGAACCCCACCCACGGTCCGGAGGAGGCTGTGTGCCTGTGCAAGCTCACATCAGTGACACCGCATGCACTCCCGTGCATCTGCTAGGCCACTCTGAGTACAGGGTTTATAGAGCACTACAGCACAAAAACGGGTGCTTCAGTCCATCTGGTTCATGCTGAACTGTCGTTCTACCTAGTCCCACTGACCCAGACTCGGACCACAGCCCTCCCATCTATCTACTTATCCAAACCTCTCTTAGATGTTGCAATCAAACCCGCAACTGTGGCTTTTGCTGGTAGCTCGTTCCACACTCTCATCACCCTCTGAGTGAAGAAGATCCCCATCAGGATCCTCTTAAGTAGTTCAACTTTCACTCTTAACCCATGACCTCTAGTTCTAGTGTCACCCAACCTCAGTGGAAAAAGCATGCCTGCACTATCCCCTGTCTATACGCCTCATAATTTTGTATTCTTCTGTCAAATCTCTCCTCATTCTCTTGCGCTCCATTGAATAAAGTCCTAACCTATTCAGCCTTTTCCTATAACTCAGGTCCTCAAGTCTAAGCAATCTCCTTGTTAATTGTCGTTTAACCACATCAGTGTTTCCCGAGTTCACAAAGATGATATCAAGTGTCCCAGGAGAGGAGAAGCAATCAGACTTCCCCCACTTGGACACACTCTACCACCTGGATGATATTCTCCACCATCAGGAAGCCTCTCTGCCAATAGACAATAGTCCAGTGATTCACAGTCTCCGATGAGAAGAGGCCACTGTTCACTTGTCCAGGTACAACACTCACTCCCCAAAAGAAACCGTGTTGGAAGGCAGGATGATCCCAAATGGGCTCACGGTCTAGCCTCGGAGTCAGACACAAAGCTCTAACGTAGACACATTGCAGGACATGGTTTTAATCAGCCATTTGGCTCTTTGAGTCTATTCCACCTCAGGACAAGATCGTGAAAGATCCAGCCATGGCCTCAGGTCCACTTTCCTGCCTCTCTACCAAAGGTCTTCACTGTTCTACTCTCTCGGCACCGTGACTGTGTGGATAGGCAAGGCTCAAACTCCATCTATAAATCACCAATGGTACCACTGCTCTTGGCAGAATTCAGATCTGACAAGGAGGTGCGACATGAACAACAAGGATCATCTGGTTGAGTCGAGTGCAGTGACAACTGTGTGTGCACTCAACGTCAACAAGATCAAGGGACAGATTGTGGACATTAGGGGTGGAAAGTGGAGGGAACATACACCAGTCCTCATCAGGTGGTCAGTGATGGAAAGTTCCTGGGTACCAGCATCTCAGGATTTATCCTGGGACCAACACGTTGATGCCATCATGAAGAAGGCATGCCAGCAGCCTTCTGCTGGCATGCTGGCATTCATAACTTCATTATGAGTTTGTGGAGATTTGGTCTGTATGCCACCAAAGACTCTGGCAAAAGCCTTTTATAAGTCCCTGCCTGTTTGAGCACACGGTACGCACAATGATTGTAATGCCAACCTACATAGCAACACCTTTTTATTATCAAAATTAACTTTATTCATAATAACAAAAATATTTCCAAGAATAAGCAAAGCAAAGCCCTCTCGTTTTTACATTGATAGACAAAGCGTTGTAGTAACACACACAAAATGCTGGAGGAACTCAGCAAGCCAGGCAGCATCTATGGAAAAGAATGCAGTTGTCTCTGCCATAGTGTTGTAGTGTCCCATTACATTTCATAACAAGTGACAAGTATACATTATATACAAAGCACCTGGGGAGATTTTTGATTAATGTGAGAGGGGTCCTACCATTCTCGCATCCACCTTCCATACAGAATGGGGAAGGAGGAAGGTGAGGAATATCAGGTTAAGTACACGAAGAGAATACTTCCACGGTCACGTCGGCAGTGAAGTCACCAATATTGGTGAGTTTGTGTACTGCTGTGAATGCCTAGCACGGCCATGTGCCATGCCCAGAAAAAATGAAAGGCTACCTGCAGGAACAGAAGTTTGGTGTGGTAATCAGTCTGTAATCAACACTTACAGTAATCTGCTCCAGCTTCAAGCTTTACTACAGTTAATTATTTTCTAACTTAACGCGCAGGAATGCTGCCAAACTATAGCTGTTGTCTAGTTTTAAAACAAATTGATCTAAGAGTAATAATCCAATCTAATTTGTTTTACTTGCAACTCTAATTATGTTTTCCATAAAATATGTGTTATATAAGCATGATTTATAGCTAAAAGCTCTGTTAAAAGAGAGAAATTGTTAGCCACCGGCATTTACCAATATTAAATAAATTGATCCACAGCAATAATCCCAAATAATTTAATTAGGTTCACTCCTAATTAATTTCAATCAAAATAAATAAATGTGTTGGGCTATAAAATGTATTGATATCTTCTGCCATTGGTTGTCCTTTACAGGGGAGAGTAGCAATGCGTTACAGGAAGACTCGGTTCTTTTCTGCGTGTCCTCCCTTCAGAGGGCAGGGTGACAGAATTTGGCAGAGTCATTGTTTCATACCTTTGTGTCTTTCCCATGGGGAGCATTGTGGATTAACAATCTGACAGACTGTGGGGTAAATATCCTTTCCATTCTCGCACAATAACAGATCAGCAACAGTATGCACCAGGGTGTAGGGAAAATCCTTGCTCCGGCGAAGCCTATAGACTAAGCAGTGTATATGAGACACTTGTTTAAGTACACAGATGGGAGGGGTATGGAGACTATGGACCAGGTGCAAGTCAATGGGACTATGCGGAATACCAGTGGGGCACAGTCTGGAGAGGATCTGGAGGAGGTTTGCAATAATGGTCCCGGGAACGAAAGGGTTAACAAATGAGGCGCATTTGATTGTTTTGGACCTGTACCTGCTGGAGTTTAGAAGAATGAGGGGGGAATCTCATTGAAACCTATCAAATGTTGAAAGGTCTAGGCAGAGTGGATGTGGTGAGGACGCTTTCTATAGTGGGAGAGCCTAGGACCAGAGGGCACAGCCTCAGAAATGAAGGATTCCCTTTTAGAAAAGAGATGAAGAGGAATTTCCTTAGTCACAGGGTGGTGAATCTGTGGAATGCATTCCCACAGATTGCTGTGGAGGCCAAGTCATTAGGAATATTTAAAGCGGAGGTTGATTAAAAACAGATTTAAAGAGGAGGTTCTTAATTAATAAGGGTATCAAAGGTTATGGGGAGAGGACAGGAGAATGGGGGTGAGAGGGATAATAAATCAGCCATGATGGAATGATGGAGCACACTTGATGGGCTGAATGGTTAATTCTGCTCCTATGTCTTGTAGACTTATAAGGAGGGACTCACCATCCACTGCCCTTAGAGAATTCTAAAGGATCTCCATCGAACTAACTAAAGTATTTGTCTCAGAGCAACCCTTTGAATAAATGCTTTCCTAGATATTTCGTCAGCTATCCTTTCCACATCCACTCCACCTAGCCCTTTCAATATTTGAAAGGTTTCAATGAGATCCTCCGCTGATTCTTGTAAGCTCCAGTGAGTACAGGCCCAAAGCCATGAAATACTCCTCATAAATTAACCCTCTCATTCCTGGGATCATTCTCATGAACCTCCCCAGGACCCACTCTAAAGTCAGCACATCCCTTCTTAGGGGGTACAAAACTGCTCACAATTCTCCAATTGAGGTCTGACCAATGCCTTATAAAGCCTCAGCATTACATCATTGCTTTTATGTCTTTTATGTTTTTATGTTTTATTATTATATTTTCCTGTAAATGCTCACAGGAAAATGAATCTCAGGCAGTACATTGAAATAATTGGAAGTCTGGCTGAGTGGCGCCGTAACAACAGCCTCTTACTCAATGTCAGCAAGACCAAGGAGCTGATTATTGACTTCAGGAGAGGGAAACCAGTCCTCATCAGGGGATCAGAGGTGGAGAGGGTCAGCAGCTTTAAATTCCTCAATGTTATTATTTCAGAGGACCTTTCTTGGCCCCTGCACTTAAGTGCAATTATGAAGAAAGCACGGCAGTGCCTCTACTCCTTTAGGAGTTTGCGAAGATTCAGCGTAACATCGAAAACTTTGACAAACTTCTATAGATGTGTAGTGGAGAGTGTATTGACTGACATGGAAACACCAATACCCTTGAACAGAAAATCCTACAAAAAGTAATGGATGTGGCCCAGTCCATCACAGGTAAAGCCCTTCCCACCACTGAGCACATCTACATGAAACACTGTTGCAGGAAAGCAGCATCCATCATCAGGGACCCCACCACCCAGGACATGCTCTCTTCTTACTACTGCCATCAGTAGAAGGTACAGGCACCTCAGGTCTCACACTACCAGGTTCAGGAAAAACCATCTTGAACCAAAGAGGATAATTTACTCTACATCACTTACTCCATCATTGAAACACTACCACAACCAATAGACTCACTTTCAGTGACTCTTCATCTGATGTTCTCGATATTTATTGCTTAATTATTTATTATTATTATTTCTTCCTTTTTGTATTTGAACAGTTCATTGTTTTTTAACACACGGGTCAAATGCCCAAATTGGAGTGGTCTTTCATTGATTTGGTTATGGTTATTATTCTACAGATTTATTGAGTATACCCACAAGAAAATGAATCACGGGGTTGTACATGGCAACATATATGCATTTTGATAATAAATTTACTTTGGACTTTGAACTTTGAGCGGGAGATCACAAGGAAATGGAAGTGTAAGTAAATTATGAAGAGCAGGTAAAATGAAGGTTCTCGGCCTGAAACGTCGACTGTTCCACTTCCTAGAGATGCTGCCTGACCTGCTGCGCTCACCAGCAACTTTGATGCGTGTTGCTTGAATTTCCAGCATCTGCAGAATTCCTCGTGTTAAGGTTTTATGTGTTTATTGACAAGATTAGTGCGAAAACTTTCCGACAACTTAAACACAAGAGATTCTGCAAATGCTGCAAACTGTGCGAGTCACCTTCTGAATCTGTCCATCTCCTCCTACTTCGACTTCCCTCAAACACATCTCATGTTGTTCACCAGCCTTCACCCCCCATATCACCACCACGCTAGGGTTTCCTGGTCTTTTCCAAATCACAGACACTCTCATTTCATTCTCTCTGGTCCCCTCTCCCCTTACCTTCGCCAGAGCTTCTCTGCAACTTGAAACATGCTCTTACCTGTAACCGTTCCCATTTCTGATGAGTAGTCAAACCCCTGAAACTGGCTGGTCTTGCAACGAAGTGAGATGTCTGTGGAGGGATGCTGTCGACGGGTACAGCCCAGGCTGCAGGAATACATACACGGGGACACACTGAGACTCAGTGCAGTCAACATTACGGCTCCGGGGAGAATGAACACAGTCTTGGCTCCTTATACTACCCCACCAAGAGAGGATGAGTTTTATGTTTGAAAAGTCCCTCAAATAATGGAGTATGTGTCACCACAGGGGGCCACCTGAGTGGGAATGGTGTTATGTTACCAAAAAAGTCACCACTAAATTTATTGACTAAATGACTGAGAACATAAAAGAGTTGCAAATACCTGTGTCAGGATACTTTCTGTTGACTGTAGCTCAGCATTTAACACCATCATTCTTACAGCCTAGATCGAAAAGCTACAGAACCTAAGGCTCTGTACCTCCCTCTGGATCCTCACCTTCCTAACCAGAAGACCACAATCTGTGCGGATCAGAAATAACATCTCCACCTCACTGGCAATCAACACTGGTGCACCTCAGGGGTGCGTGCTTAGCCCGCTGCTCTACTCTCTCTACACCCACGAATGTGTGGCTCGGCTCAGCATAGTTCAAATAGCATCTATAAATTTGCTTATGATATGAGCATTGTTGGAGAATTTCAGACGGTGAGGAAAGGGTGTGCAGGAGCAAGATACACCTGTTAGTTGGGTGGTGTCACAGCAACAACCTGGCACTCAACATCAGCAAGACCAAAGAGCTGATTGTGGACTTCAGGAAGGGTACGACAAAAGAGCACAAACTCATCCTTATAGAGGAATCAGAAGAGGAGAGAGTGAACAATTTCAAGTTCCTGGTGTCAATACCTCTGAGGACCAAACCTGGACGCAATATATCGATGTAGCTATAAAGAAGGGAAGACAGAGGCTATATTTCATTAGGAGTTTGAGGGGATTTGGCTTTTCAACTAAAACACTCGAACACTTCTACAAATGTACCGTGGAGAGCATTTCTGACTGGCTGCACCACCATCTGGTATAGGGGAGGGGGAGGGGCTACTGCGCAAGATTGAAATAAGTTGCAGAAACTTGTAAAATTCGTCAGCTCCATCGTGGTTACAAGCCTCCATAGTATCCAAGACATCTTCGAGGAGCAGTGCCTTAGGAAGGTAGTGTCCATCATTGAGGATCCCCACCACCCAGGACATGCCGTCTTCTCACTGTTATGTTGAAAGGAGGTACAGAAGCCTGAAGGCACACACTCAGAAATTCAGGAACTGCTTCTTCTCCTCTGCCATCCGATTTGTAAATGGACACTGAATCTGTGAACACTACCTCACTACTTTTTTATTTCTGTTATTTTGCACTAATCTTAACGTAGCCATTTAATAGACATATATATACTTCCCCAGCTGTGAGTAAATAGCCCCACTGCCTCATGGGCAGCCTCAGGACAGATGAAGGCTACAGCAGTAATCCCAGCGAGCAAATCTGGAGCGGAGCCCCTCAGGCGGCTGGACGTCATTGAACATCCTCCTGGCAGCTCCTGCAGCCAAGCTGGTGCCAAACGTGTTGCTTCATAAGCTTTCCTTTGGACTACACTGGTGAGGCTGAGAGGGGGAACTTGATGACTGGGCATCTCAGGATCTCCATACCTTCCACCCAGGCTTGTGATGATGATGATGATGATGATGATGATCTCCCTCGAGACAGATGGTTGCCAACCACCACCATATACTTAACAAAACTTAGAGATTTTTTTCTCTATATTTATTTATCGTGCTGCTGCCATAGAGTTAACAAATTTCACGACATTTGCTGGTGATATTAAATTAAAATAGTACAAAGTAAAACAGTAGCAGAGAGCAGAGGAAACTTCAACAGTTACAGTGAACGTACAGTACAGGTAGACAATGAAGTGCAAGATCATAGCAAAGTAGATTGTGAGGTCAAGAGTCTATTTTGTCATACTTGTCTACCATTCAATAGTCTTACAACAGTGGGGCAGAAGCTGATCTTAAGCCTAGTGGTATGTGTCTTCAGGGTTTTGCATCTTCTGCCCAATGGGAGAGGGCAGAAGAGAGAATGTCTGGGATGGGTGGGGTCTTTGGTTATTCTGGCTGCTTTACTGAGGCAGTGAAAGGTGCAGACAGAGTCCATGGAGGGGAGGCTGGCTACGGTGATGTGCTGAGCTGTGTCCATAACTCTCTGCAGTTTCTTGTGGTCCCGCGGCCACACCAAGCTGCGATGCATTCAGAAAGAATGCTTTCTATCGTGCATTGATAACAATTCGTAAGGGATGATGGGAACATGGCAATTTTCTTTAGCATCCTGAGAAAGTGCCTCCTGTAGATGCTGTCGGTGGTGAGGAGGGATCTGCCCGTGATGGACTGGGCTGTGCCCACTACTCTCTGCAGCCTCATGCATTCCTACATATTGGACTCGCCCTGCCCATCCTTCCCTTGATGGACTCTATTTACACTTTTCTCTGCCTCGGTAAATAATCAAAGCCCCCACCCACCCCAGACATTCGCTCTTCGCAAGACAAAGGAGCAGAAGTAGGCCATTCGGCCCATTGAGTCTACTCCGCCACTCCACCATGAGCTAAACTATTCTCCCATCTAGTTCCAACTTCCGGCTTTTTCCCCATATCCCTTGATACCCTGACTAATTAGATACCTATCAATCTCCTCCTTAAACACCCTCAATGATCAGGCCTCCACAGCTGTATGTGGTAATGAATTCCATAAATCCACGACCCTCTGGTTAAAATAATTCCTCCTCATCTCTGTTTTAAATGGGTACCCTCTAATTCTAAGACTGTGGCCTCTTGTCCTGGACTCACCCACCAAGGTCAGGCAGAAGATGCAACAGCCAACCAGAGACAGCAAGAACTCTGATTATTAGGAGGTACAATCAGATATTAATAGAAACTACACAGTAGCCACACTATTAGCTACACCTGTGCACCTGCTCATTAATTCAAATATCTAATCAGCCAATCATGTGACAGCAACTCAATGCATGAAAGCATGCAGATATGGTCTAGAGGTTCAGTTGTTTGTCAGATCAAACATCAGAATGGGGAAGAAATGTGATCTAAGTGATTTAGACCATGGAATGATTGTTGGTGCCAGACAGGGTGGTTTGAGTATCTCAGAAACTGCTGATCTCCTGGGATTTTCATGCACAACAGTCTCTGGATTTTCAGAGATGGTGCAAAAAAAAACAAACAAAAAAATCCAGTGAGTGGCGGTTCTGTGGGTGAAAATGCCTTGTTAATGAGAGAGGTCAGAGGAGAATGGCCAGATTGGTTCAATCTGGCAAAAAGGTGACAGTCACTCAAATAACCACGTGTTCCAACAGTGGTGTGCAGAAGAGCATTTCTGAACGCACAACACGTTGAACCGTGAAGTGGATGGGGTACAGTGGCAGAAAGCCACACTCCTGTTGCCACTATATAAGGCACACTCCTGTACCTAATAAAGTGGCCATTGAGTGTATCTTGGTATTGCCCCAGCACTGTTCCCTCTTGGCTGCACGGGTGTGCAGCCGCGCAGTAACTGAAATGCTCCCGCGCATGTTGCGGCGCAGCTGGAATGAAGACAGATGAGAAAAAAGGAGTTTACGAAACATGAAAGAATGTCTTCATTGTACTATATTTGATTATACACTTCAATCAATAAATAAAACCAAAAGTATGTGATTTTTTTCCCAATTTTCATTCTAAATATTCATAGTATGCATATAAAAAAATTAAAGTGCCTCAAAGTTTTCATGCTGAGTAAAACTTTCCTGCTCACATCAGTAGTTGGCCCATGTTGCTGAGAAAACAAATTAGAGGGAACGTTGTTCCCCAGGACATTTGAATGGGGGTTACCAGAGTCAAGGGCAACATATTTGTCTTTTCTTGGCATTTATATTTAAAATCGGTTTCTTATCTCACATTGTACAGAGAAACATTTGGTTTTGCAAGTCATCCTTACAAATCATTTTATCGCTTCAGTACAACAAAACCATAACAAGTGCAGAGCAGAGTGTTACAGTTGCAGAGAAAGCCCAGTGCAATTAAACATGGAAGATCAGGGGCCCATCTTATTGCACTGGAGTTCAATAGTGTGATGGGCTTGTGTCCAAACTTACCCAAGGCTGAGCTGTCTCAAGACAAAAGATTTAACCAGGAACTACCACCTCACAAGCCTCCTCATCCAACACATCATTCTCCATAACTTCAGCCATCTTAGCACCAAACAGACCTTTATCTCCACATTCCGCAGGGATCACTCACTCCATGACTCCCTTGACCTTGACCTTTTGCTCGTCTCCACTAATCTCCCTCCGGGCGTTTATCCCTGCAAGCGGCACATGCTACACATGCCCATTTACCACCTTCACCACCATTCAGAGCCCCAAGCAGTCCTTCCGGGTGAGGCCACACTTCACCTGCAAGTCTGTGGAAGGTCATGTACCGTATCCAACGCTCCAGGTGCAGCCTCCTTTTCTGCTCATCTGTCCGACACCTCCCCCTAGTGCCCCTCCTTCTTCTCCCATGGTCCACTCTCCTCTCCTATCAGATGACTTCTTCTTCAGCCCTTTACCTCTTCCACCTATACCCTCTCAGCTTATTGTTTCATCCTCTCCTCACCTACCCACCTTCTCCCTCACCTGGGTCTCATCTCACCTATCACCTGACAAGTTGTACACCTTCCTCTCCTCCGCCTTATTCTGGCTGCGGCTCCCTCTCCCCGCCCCCACCCGCCGAACTTCCTTTCCACATGCCGAGTCCCGGCTCGAAACGTCGACTGTTTATTCCCCTCCATGGATGCTGCCTGACTTGCTGAGTTCCTCCAGCATTTTGTGTGTTGCTCGGGATATCCCACACTTGCGGAATCTCTCGTGTGTTTGGCTAACTGGGAACGAGCCTGGTGAATTCAGTGCCCTAGTATTCCAACTCTGCTGGAACACAACAGTTGACTATCTCGTGGATCAATTCACTCTTCTTCCAAAAATTAATGACTAAATGCCCTCATTGTGCTCGGGCTAAATCTTCTCATGTGATACCTGTCATCGCGCAATGTCGCCTCCGCTGCTTCACAGCCAAACGTCCCAGCTGCGAATTCCGCCCACAGCCTGCTCATCTATTGGCTGCTGCCGTTTGAGTGACATCGCCTTCTCTGCTCCCATTGGGCCGGAGGGACGTCAGTCGCCCTGATGCTCCCAGCTTCAGGCTCGGCTGGGGATGGGATGCCTTTTATGTCTCCCGGTGCGTCCGAATTTGCCGGGAATTGTGGTTTCGAGGATGGTGGAGGAAGCTTACCTCTCCAACTCCGATGGGAAAATCGCCGGGGTAAGTCTGGAAAAATCACTTTCATTACTTCAAGTTTCTTTAATTAGGAAACTTTCAGACCTTTTTCGAAGTATTTGTATTGGATGACTTGCCTTTAAACTTTTTCTGTCTGACTGAGTTTAAAGTTCAATAACGCTTAGCAGCTGTAGGGCAATATCTTGAACATTGCACCCCCCCCCCCACACACACACACACACACACACACACACACATACACACACACACGCACGCCATCGTGCCGTTCTGAACAATAAATATTTCTTGACCAGGGAGCCGTTTGCAAATTCTCACAAACGCCTCGCTGTCAATCTGCCGTTCGATGGTGCAGTTACAGTCCTGTCGGGAACAAGGCCGACGATTTGTGCAAGGAACGATTCACAACAGCGTGAGGAAGAACGAAGACCAACAAAAACGACAAAAAACACTTCAATGTGAGGGTGATGTTGGCGGTTTTAGCCGCGGCTGTCAAGAAAGAATTGGATCAGCCGTCGGAAGAGTGGTGTTCCTTACAAGGAGCTAGCAGGGGTTTGAAGGGCTGAATGGGCTTGGTTGGCTCGCAAGTGCTACACATCCGAGGGTTTGGGCCTGAGATGAACCCCTGAATCCACCGTGGTCGATACCTCAGCATCAGGGACCATCCCATTCGCCTGTATCGCAGTAAGATCTTGACCATGTCTCCACCACCCTTCCTCTTCCCCGTGATTCGCCACCCTCTGTGAGAAGCTCCTCCTTGTCGCTGTCTGCAATGGACCGCAGTGTTTCCTGAGACTACCTTTGTCCCAGTTTCGCCCGAGGGGGAAATGTTGTTCAGATGAAGCGCCTCGCCCGAAACGTCGACTGTCTACTCTTTCCCATTGATGCCGCCTGGCCTGCTGAGTTCCTCCAGCATTTTGTGTGTGTTGCTCAGATTTCGATTCACTTATTTATCACATGTGGATCGAAATATACCTATTGTGCAAAAGTTTTAGACATATAGCTAGAGCGCCCAATACTGTGTTTGCACAGTACTGTGTTTGTCTATGTGGAGCGGAAAGCAAGTTTGTAAATTTGGCGGGAATAAATGGTGTTGGGAATGGCGAGGGTGGGGCGCAGTGGGAGGGGAGGGGACAGATGGCAGATAAGGAGTGCCAGCTGGGGGGGCGGGTGATGGCATGGGTACAGACATACCCAGCCCTGAGATGACGTCGTTAGGTCGCATCTGGAATTTCCAGATGGCGGACGATTTCCCTCCACGCCGCTCTGACATGTTGGGAAATCGTATATTACAGCAGTGGTTTGCCTTTGCCTTCTGCCGGGTGAGTTTAAAGAGATCACACCACTTGCGGTGGATGACCAGGATGTCTAAATGTCTTGTCGTGCTCTTAGGAAAAGCGGGGGGGGGGGGGGAATAAAAAACCTTCACACTCCATCCCTTATTTATTTATTTAATAAATCCCCCCCCCCTTTCCCTCTCTCTTTTTTTCTCCCTCTGTCCCTCTCACTATAACTCCCCGCCTGCTCTCCACCCTCCAGGCTCCCCTCCCCCCCCCTTCTCTCTCTCCCCAGGCTTCCCGTCCCACGATCCTCTCGCTTCTCCAGTCTGGTACAGTATCCCTTTTGCCAATCAACTTTCCAGCTCTTAGATCCACCCCCTCCCCTCCCGTCTTCTCCTATCATTTTGGAACTCCCCCTCTCCCTCCCACTTTCAAATCTCTTACTATCTCATCTTTCAGTTCGTCCTGAGGAAGGGTCCCAGCCCGAAACATCAACTGTACCTCGTCCTATAGATGCTGCCTGGCCAACACACCATACTCATTTTTAACTGCCCTATGCACTGCAATTCTGAGGGACCTACGGACGCAGTTGAAGTACTGGTGCAAAAGGTTGTCCTCTCAGAATGGATCCACTGGGAGTGTGGAAAAAGAGACTTTTGGTATATTTTTCCCAAATACCAAAGGACATACATTTAAGATGGGGGGGGGGTAAGTTCAAAGGATGTGTGGGACAAGTTTTATTTTTTACAGAGGGAGGGGGTGCCTGGGGTGGTGGTGGCGACAGATGTGGTGGATGTGTTTAAAAGGCTCTTAGATGGGCGAAGACATGTGCAGGAACGAAGAGATAAGGACATTGTGTAGGCAGCTGCCTGGCCTGCTGAGTTCCTCCAGCATTCTGTGTGTGTTGCAGGGATTAGTTTAGTTGGTATTTGGATGGCTAATGTAACTAGTGTAGCACAATATTGTGGGCCGAACTGTCGTACCGTTCTCTGTGTTCTGTAATATCTTGGCAATCAAGTCAGAATGTCATTCCCCTATCTTTGTGATGTTTGAATGACAGGTGGAATGTGGAAAGTAGGTACCCTCTATTTCAGGGTATTTCTCAATGGAAGTGCATTCATTTACATTTCTGTGGAGTGAGATATGACATGTTTTGTCACAAAGCGCGCCCCCCCCCCCCACACACACCACTGATGGAAAGCAATGGCCAAAATTCATATCAGTGACAGAAGTCTGATTGTGGTCAGAGGAACATCTCTCACCTTGTGCTCAATATTTCGACCGATAAAGGATAGAAGTCCAAGCTTTGCATCTGGCGGGTGGTTTAGCTGAAATGGGCACTGATTCCATGGTTAATGCAGCGCAGAGACATTGATTTCAAATAAATCATCTTTATTTGTCACATCTACATTGAAACATACAGTGAAATGTGTTGTAGCTTCAATGACCAACACAATCCTAGGATGTGCTGGGGTCAGTCCACAAGTGTCGCCTTGTTTCTGGTGCCAACATAGCAAACCCACAACAAACTAACTGTAATGCATTCACCTTTGGAAAGTGGGAAAAACCAGAGCACCTGGAGAAAACCTATACAGGCATGGAAAGAATGTAAAAACTCCTTACAAACGGCAGCAGGGTTTGAACCCTGACAGATGGCTCTGTGAAATGTTATGCTAACCGCTACACTACTGTACTGCCCCATTGGAGCCTACTGTGTCACTACCCAGTCCATAGACTTGGCTTCACCTACTGATTCAGCCTTTCCATCTGTTCTCCCTCTCATTATCACCTCCTCTTTCTGTCCACCTGAATGAAGAATGTTACCCCGAACTTCTGCCTTTCCGACCCCTCTTCTTCCTTTACCCTCTCAGATATCCCTTTCAAACCTACTGGTCAACCCTCCCCTTATGCTTCTCACCCATCCTTTGACACCATTAGACACAAAGTGAAACTCCCATCACACACTCCTGGGGTCAGACAGAGACAGGAGCTCCCTCCACGCTGTCCCATCACACACTCCTGGAGTTACACACAGAGTGAAGCTCCCTCCACACTGTCCCATCACACACTCCTGGGGTTACACACAGAGTGAAGCTCCCTCCACGCTGTCCCATCACACACTCCTGGGGTTACACACAGAGTGAAGCTCCCTCCACACTGTCCCATCACACACTCCTGGGGTCAGACAGAGACAGGAGCTCCCTCCACGCTGTCCCATCACACACTCCTGGGGTTACACACAGAGATAGAAGCTTCCTCCACACTGTCCCATCACACACTCCTGGGGTTACACACAGAGTGAAGCTCCCTCCACTCTGTCCCATCACACACTCCTGGGGTTACACACAGAGATAGAAGCTTTCTCCACACTGTCCCATCACATGCTCCTGGGGTTACACACAGAGTGAAGCTCCCTCCATGCTGTCCCATCACACACTCCTGGGGTTACACACAGAGATAGAAGCTTTCTCCACACTGTCCCATCACACGCTCCTGGGGTTACACACAGAGTGAAGCTCCCTCCACACTGTCCCATCACACGCTCCTGGGGTTACACACAGAGTGAAGCTCCCTCCACGCTGTCCTATCACACACTCCTGGGGTTACACACAGAGTGAAGCTCCCTCCACGCTGTCCCATCACACACTCCTGGGGTTACACACAGAGTGAAGCTCCCTCCACGCTGTCCCATCACACACTCCTGGGGTTACACACAGAGTGAAGCTCCCTCCATGCTGTCCCATCACACACTCCTGGGGTTACACACAGAGACAGAAGCTTCCTCCACACTGTCCCATCACACGCTCCTGGGGTTACACACAGAGTGAAGCTCCCTCCACTCTGTCCCATCACACACTCCTGGGGTTACACACAGAGATAGAAGCTTCCTCCACACTGTCCCATCACACGCTCCTGGGGTTACACACAGAGTGAAGCTCCCTCCATGCTGTCCCATCACACACTCCTGGGGTTACACACAGAGATAGAAGCTTTCTCCACACTGTCCCATCACACACTCCTGGGGTTACACACAGAGTGAAGCTCCCTCCATGCTGTCCCATCACACACTCCTGGGGTTACACACAGAGATAGAAGTTTTCTCCACACTGTCCCATCACACGCTCCTGGGGTTACACACAGAGTGAAGCTCCCTCCACACTGTCCCATCACACGCTCCTGGGGTTACACACAGAGTGAAGCTCCCTCCACGCTGTCCTATCACACACTCCTGGGGTTACACACAGAGTGAAGCTCCCTCCACGCTGTCCCATCACACACTCCTGGGGTTACACACAGAGTGAAGCTCCCTCCACGCTGTCCCATCACACACTCCTGGGGTTACACACAGAGTGAAGCTCCCTCCATGCTGTCCCATCACACACTCCTGGGGTTACACACAGAGACAGAAGCTTCCTCCACACTGTCCCATCACACGCTCCTGGGGTTACACACAGAGTGAAGCTCCCTCCACACTGTCCCATCACACGTTCCTGGGGTCAAACACAGAGTGAAGCTCAGGACACTGTCCCATTATACATACCTGGGGTCAGCCACAGAGTGAAGCTCCCTCCACACTGTCCCATCACACGCTCCTGGGGTCAGCCACAGACCGAAGCTCCCTCCACATCGTCCCATCACACACCCTGGGGTCAGATAAAGATTGAAACTCCCACCACATTGTCCCATCAAACACTCCTGGGGTCAGCCATAGAGTGAAGCTCCCTCTACACTATCTCATCACATGCTCCCAAGGCCAGACACAGAGTGAAGCTCTCTCCACACTGCCCCATCACACACTCCTGGGGTCAGATAGAGATTGAAGCTCCCATCAAACACTCCTGGGGTCAGCCACAGAGTGAAGCTCCCTCTACACTGTCCTATCACACACTTCCGGGGTCAGACACAGATTGAAACTCCCACCACACCATACCATCCCCCACTGCTGGGGTCAGCCACAATCTCCTTCCACACTGCCCCATCACATAATCCCAGGATATGGGTCAGGCACAGAGTGAAGCTCCCTCTACCCTCTCCCATCACACTGCAGAGCAAATGGTGCATGGTTTAATTACTGAAAAATACTTTCTCCCTGCTGCCCCATCACTTACTCTCTGAAATACTCAGCGCATCATGAAGGCTCAGTGGATAGAAACACAAGACGATACCCATCGATCAGATTGTCCAATCATTGACTGTGGGCATGCAGCCTCGAAGCAGATCTCAGAGAGAACTCTGTGCAATAGTCTCAGTCTTTGCCATCTCCATTTCCCAAAGTTATAAACAGTTTTCTTTGTGAAAGCAGAGCTCTTGCAATGACGGCGGTTTGCAGATTGTTAAAGACATGATTGGTCCTTTAAGAATTAAAGTTGTGCAGGATTGAGAGGAATTGAGGGAGAGCAGATGTGGTAAGTGAATTTATCACATCAAGTCAGGTTGTGGAATCTGATAACATATGTGTAGGTCAATATAGCATCTGTCACACAAGAAAGTAAAAACTCTAAATGGCTACAGGGAGACAGGGCCAGATGTGTTACACTCCAGAATCACTTCAGAAAGGAGATGCGGAATTAGCTGAAACTCTGATTAATCCTTCAACGCGTTTTGCCTCAACCTGAGGGCAGGAGAGTGGCTCCTGTAATCACAAGACTCAGCGAATGGGACTGAGCTGTGAATCTAGGAGTTGCTGATCAGCTAGTTAGACATCTGCAGAAGGGGGGGATGATGAAATGACACATCTGGCACCTTTCACCATCATCTTCTTCCATCCTTTTGACAAATACTCTTATCCACCTCTCGCTCAGCCCCAGTTCCCCTCCCCCCCATGATAATGTGTCTAGACAGTCCTCACTTCCCCCTCCAGCTTGGGGAGCGGATGACAGTCATGTCTGGATGGGAGCAGGAGGAGGCCGTTCAATCCTCTGAGCAACACTGCCTCTTCAGGAGATGTCAGGAGAAGATTCTTCGCCCAAAGGGTGATACATATTTGAAATAAGCTGCTAGAAAGAGTGGTGGAGAGCACATTAACAGTGTTTAAAATCCACCTGGCTGAGGGACTTATGGACTAAACGTGAGCAGATAGGACATACACACTGGGCAATGCAGTCAGCATAGATGAACATAGAACATAGAACAGTACGGCACAGTACCGGCCCCGTAGTGCATGATATTGTGCCGACTTTTTAACCTACTCTAAGATCAGTCTAATACCTCCCTCTAACATAGCCCTCCATCTTTCTATTACTCATGTGCCTCTTAAATATCCCAATTATATCTGCCTCTACCACCACCCCTGGCAGCAATTTCCACACACCCATCACTCAGACCGTTTAAAAACTAACAAACTTATTTCTGACATCCCTCCTATACTTCCCTACAATTCAAAGCCACACACACACACATACACACACACACACACACACACACACACACACACACACACACAGTACTAGAGGAACTCAGCAGGTCAGGCAGCAGCATCTAAGGAAATGATTAAGCGGTCGTTTCAGGCTGAGACCCAAAGGAAGGGTGAGGGGGAGAAATGAAGGGGGAGGGATAGAAGGGGAGGGAGAGATAGACAGGGAAGGGTTGGAGAGAAGGTGGAGAAATAAAAAGGGTGAGAGGGAAGGGGGTGAGATAGAAGGCAATGTACAGTAGGGTTGAGTGATAGAAGGGAAAGGGAGAGGGGGGAGAGTGAGAAGCGGTGAATGTGAAGTGGGGAGAGAGGGAAAGAGAGTATTGGTAGCAGGACGCACGGAGAGAAGGTGGGGAGAGAGTGAAGGCCGAGTGAGAGTGGGGGAGAGAATGAAAGGGTAGGGGGATTGAGAGAGTAGGGGAGAGGGAGAAATAGAGAAGGTGAGTGTAGAGAGAGAATTGGAAACAAGAGTGAGTGTTGCTGAATAAGAATTCGAGAGTGGAAGATGTATAGTGTTGTAGATCGAGGGAGTGGTTTACAGAGACAGGGCGTGTGGCGGTTACAGAGATGGGGAAGGGTTTGGGAGACAGAGAGTTTACAGAGGAGGGTGTTGCAGAGATGGGGAGGGGATTATAGCAATGGGAAGGGGCGTGGATGTGGGAAAAGGTTACAAATATAGGAAGTGGTGTGGTGAGTGGTGGCATCTGACATCTTCCTATTCCTTCCTCCATTCACCTTAAAATTATGCCCCCTTCTCTCTCCCCTTCTCCCCCTTCTCTCCCCCCTCTCCCCTTCTCTCCCCCTCTCCCCCTTCTCTCCCCCTCTCCCCTTCTCCCCCTTCTCAGCCCCTTCTCTCCCCTTCTCTCCCCCTTCTCCCCCTTCACTCCCCCTCTCCCCTCTTCTCCCCACTTCTCTCCCCTTCTCTCCGCCTTCTGCCCCCCTACTCTCCCCCTCTCCCCCCTTCTCACTCCCCCCTTCTCTCTCCCCTTCTCTCTCCCCCTTCTCCCCCTTCTCTCTCCCCATCTCCCCTTCTCTCTCCCCTTCTCTCCCCTTCTCTCTCTCCCCTTCTCTCTCTCCCCTCTCTCTCCCCTTCTCCCCCTTCTCCCCCTTCTACCCCCTTCCCTCTCCCCTTCTCTCCCCTTCTCACCCCCTCTCCCCCTTCTCACCCCCTTCTCTCCCCTTCTCTCCCCCTTCTCTCCCCTTCTCTCCCCCTTCTCTCCCACTCTCCCCACTTCTCCCCACTTCTCTCCCCTTCTCTCCCCTTCTGCCCCCCTTCTCTCCCCCTCTCCCCATCTCCTCCCTTCTCTCCCCCTCTCCCCTTCTCACCCCTTCTCTCCCCCTTCTCTCCCCTTCTCTCCACTTCTCCCCCTTCTACCCCCTTCTCCCCCTCCTCTCCCCCCTCCCCCTTCTCCCACCTTCTCTCCCCCTTCTGCCCCCCTTCTCTCCCCCTCTCCCCCTTTCCCCCTTCTCTCCCCACTTCTCTCCCCTTCTTGCTCTTCTCCCCCTTCTCCCCTTCACCCCCTTCTCTACCCCCTTCTCCCCCTTCTCCCCTTCTCTCCCAATTCTCCCCCTTCTCCCCCCTTCTCTCCCCTTCTCTCCCCATCCCCCTTCTCTCCCGCTTCTCTCTCCCTTCTCTCTCCCCTTCTCCCCCTCCCCTCTTCTCCCCCTTCTCCCCTTCTCTATTCCTTCTCTCCCCCCTTCTCCCCCTTCTCCCCCTTCTCCCCTTCTCTCCACTTCTTCCCCTTCTACCCCCTTTCCTCTCCCCTTCTCTCCCCCTTCTCCCCCTTCTCTCTCCCCCTTCTCTCTCCCCCTTCTCTCTCCCCCTTCTCTCTCCCCCTTCTCTCTCCTCTCTCTCCCCCTTCTCTCCCCTTCTCTCCCCTTCTCTCCCCTTCTCTCTCCTTCTCCCCCTTCTCCCCCTTCTCCCCCCCACTCTATCTCCTCCTCTCTCCCCTTCTCCCCTTCTCTCTCCTCCCGCCTTTCCCCTTTCCCCCTTTCCCCCCTTCTCCCGCTTCTCCCCCTCTCCCCTTCTCTCCCCCACCCCTTCTCTCCCCTTCTCTCCCCTCTCCCCTCTCCCCCTCTCCCCTCTTCTCTCCCCACTTCTCTCCCCACTTCTCTCCCCCTTCTCCCCCTCTCCCTCTTCTCCCCCTTCTCTCCCCTTCTCTCCCTTTCTCTCCCCTTCTCTCCCCTTCTCTCCCACTGCTCTCCCCTTCTCCCCCTACTCTCCCCCCTTCTCCCGCTTCTGTCTCCCCCCTCCCCCCTTCTCTCTCCGCTTCTCCCCTTCTCTCTCCCCTTCTCTCCCCTTCTCTCTTATTCTCTCTCCCCCTTCTCTCCCCCTTCTCCCCCTTCTCCCCTTCTTCCCATTCTCCCCCCCTTCTCCCCTTCTCTCTTCTTCTTCTCCCCCTTCTCTCCCCTTCTCTCCTCTTCTCTCCCCCTTCTCCCCCCTGCTCCCCTTCTCTCCCCTTCTCTCTCTCCTTCTCTCCCCATTAACCCCTCTCTCCACCTCTCCCTTCTCTCCCTTTTCTCCCCCTTCTTTCCCCTTCTCTCCCCTTCTCTCCCCTTCTCTCCCCTTCTCTCCCCTTCTCTCCCCTTCTCCCCCTTCTCTCCCCCTTCTCTCCCCCTCTCTCCCCCCTTCTATCCCCCCTTCTCTCCCCCCTTCTCTCCCCCTTCTCCCCTTCTCCCCCTACTCTCCCCCCTTCTCCCGCTTCTGTCTCCCCCTCCCCCTTCTCTCTCCGCTTCTCCCCCTTCTCTCTCCCCTTCTCTCTTATTTTCTCTACCACCTTCTCTCCCCTTCTCCCCCTTCTCCCCCTTCTCCCCCTTCTCCCCCTTCTCCCCCTTCTCCCCATTCTCCCCCTTCTCTCCCCGTTCTCCCCTTCACCCCCTTCACCCCCTTCTCCCCCTTCTCTCCCCCTTCTCCCCTCCTCTCTCCCCTTCTCTCCCCTTCTCTCTCTCCTTCTATCCCCCATTCCCCTTCTCTCCCTTCTCTCCCTTTTCTCCCCTTCTCTCCCTTTCCTCCCCCTTCTCTCCCCTTCTCTCCCCTTCTCTCCCCTTCTCTCCCCTTCTCTCCCCTCTCCCCTTCTCTCTCCCATTCTCTCCCCCTTCTCTCCCCCCTTCTCTTCCCCCATCTCTCCCCCCTTCTCTCCCCTTCTCCCCTTCAGCCCCTTCTCTACCCTCTTCTCCCCCCTTCTCCCCTTCTCTCCCAATTCTTCCCCCTTCTCCCCTTTCTCTCCCCCTTCTCTCCCCCTATCCCCCTTCTCTCCCTTCTCTCTCCTCCCCCTTCTCCCCTTCTCTCTCCCTTCTCTCTCCCCTTCTCCCCTTCTCTCTTCTCCCACCCTTTCCCCCCTTTCCCCCATTTCCCCCTTTCCCCCTTCTCCCCCCTCCCCCTCCCCTTCTCTCCCCCTCTCCCCTTCTCACCCCCTTCTCTCCCCTTCTCTCCCTTCTCTCCCCCTCTCCCCTCTTATCTCCCCACTTCTCTCCCCCTTCTCCCCCTCTCCCTCTTCTCCCCCTTCTCCCCCTTCTCCCCCTTCTCTCCCCTTCTCTCCCCTTCTCTCCCCTTCTCTCCCCTTCTCTCTCTCCTTCTCTCCCCTGCTCTCCCCTTCTCCCCTACTCTCCCCCTTCTCCCGCTTCTGTCTCCCCCCTTCTCTCCCCCTTTCTCTCTATCCCTTCTCTCTCTGCTTCTCCCCCTTCTCTCTCCTCCTTCTCTCCCCTTCTCTCTTATTCTCTCTCCCACCTCTCATCCCCCTTCTCCCCCTTCTCTCTCCCCCTTCTTTCCCCTTCTCTTTCTCCTTCTCTCCCCCATTCCCCCTTCTCTCCCCTTCTCTCCCCTTCTCTCCCCTTCTCTCCCCTTCTCTCCCCTTCTCTCCCCTTCTCTCCCCTTCTCCACCCTTCTCTCCCCCTTCTCCCCTTCTCTCCCCTTCTCTCCCCTTCTCCCCCTTCTCCCCCTTCTCCCCCCGTTCTCTCCCCCTTCTCCCCTTCAGCCCCTTCTCTACCCTCTTCTCCCCCTTCTCCCCTTCTCTCCCAATTCTTCCCCCTTCTCACCCCCTATCCCCCTTCTCTCCCGCTTCTCTCTCCCTTCTCTCTCCCCTTCTCCCCTTCTCTCTCCCCTTCTCCCCTTCTCTCTTCTCCCACCCTTCCCCCCTTTCCCCCTTCTCCCCCCTTCTCTCCCTTCTCTCCCTTCTCTCCCTTCTGTCCCTTCTCCCCCTTCTCTCCCCCTTCTACCCCCTTCTCTCCCCCTTCTCTCTACCCCTTCTCTCTCCCCCTTCTCTTCCCCTCCCCCTACTCCCCCCTTCTCACCCCCCTTCTCTCCCCTTCTCACCCCCTTCTCTCCCCTTCTCTCCCCCTTCTCCCCCTTCTCCCCACTTCTCTCCCCTTCTGCCCCCTTCTCTCCCCCTCTCCCCCTTCTCCCCCCTCTTCCCCTTCTCCCACCTTCTCTCCCCTTCTTCCCCCTTCTCTCTCTCCCCTTCTCTCCCCTTCTCTCTCTCCTTCTCTTCCCATTCCCCCTTCTCTCCCCTTCTCTCCCCTTTCTCCCCTTCTCTCCCCTTCCCCCGTCTCTCCACCTTCTCCCACTCTCCCCCTACTCTCCCCCTTCTCCCGCTTCTCTCTTCCCCTTCTCCCTTCTCTCCCCCTTCTCCCCCTTTACCCCCTTCTCTCCCCCCTTCTCCCCCTTCTCTCACCCCTTCTCTCCCCCGTTCTCTCCCCTTCTCTCTCCGCCTTGCCCCCTTCTTTCCCCTTCTCCCCCCTTCTCTCCCCCTTCTCTCCCCTTCTCCCCCTACTCTCCCCCTTCTCCCGCTTCTGTCTCCCCCCTTCTCCCCCTTCTCTCTCCTCCTTCTCTCTCCTCCTTCTCTCTCCCCCTTCTCTCTCCCCATTCTCTCTCCCTCTTCTCTCTCCCCCTTCTCTCTCATTCTCTCTCCCCCTTCTCTCACCCTTCTCCCCTTCACCCCCTTCTCCCCCTTCTCTCTCCCCCTTCTCTCTCCCCTCTCTCTCCCCTCTCTCTCCCCTCTCTCTCCCCTCTCTCTCCTCTCTCTCCCCCTTCTCTCCCCTTCTCTCCCCTTCTCTCCCCTTCTCTCCCCTTCTCTCTCCTTCTCCCCCTTCTCCCCCTTCTCCCCCCCACTCTATCTCCTCCTCTCTCCCCTTCTCCCCTTCTCTCTCCTCCAACCTTTCCCCTTTCCCCCTTTCCCCCCTTCTCCCGCTTCTCCCCCTCTCCCCTTCTCTCCCCCACCCCTTCTCTCCCCTCTCCCCTCTCCCCCTCTCCCCTCTTCTCTCCCCACTTCTCTCCCCCTTCTCCCCCTCTCCCTCTTCTCCCCTTCTCTCCCCTTCTCTCCCTTTCTCTCCCCTTCTCTCCCCTTCTCTCCCACTGCTCTCCCCTTCTCCCCCTACTCTCCCCCCTCTCCCGCTTCTGTCTCCCCCCTCCCCCCCTTCTCCCTTCTCTCTCTGCTTCTCCCCCTTCTCTCTCCTCCTTCTCTCCCCTTCTCTCTTATTCTCTCTCCCCTTCTCTCCCCCTTCTCCCCCTTCTTCCCCTTTCTCCCCCTTCTCTCTTCTTCTTCTCCCCCTTCTCTCCCCTTCTTTCCCCTTCTCTCCCCCTTCTCCCCCCTGCTCCCCTTCTCTCCCCTTCTCTCTCTCCTTCTCTCCCCATTCACCCCTCTCTCCACCTCTCCCTTCTCTCCCTTTTCTCCCCCTTCTTTCCCCTTCTCTCCCCTTCTCTCCCCTTCCCCCTTCTCTCCCCTTCTCTCCCCTTCTCCCCCTTCTCTCCCCCCTTCTCTCCCCCCTTCTCTCCCCCCTTCTATCCCCCCTTCCATCCCCCCTTCTCTCCCCCTTCTCCCCTTCTCCCCCTACTCTCCCCCCTTCTCCCGCTTCTGTCTCCCCCCTCCCCCTTCTCTCTCCGCTTCTCCCCCTTCTCTCTCCCCTTCTCTCTTATTTTCTCTACCACCTTCTCTCCCCTTCTCCCCCTTCTCCCCCTTCTCCCCCTTCTCCCCCTTCTCCCCCTTCTCCCCCTTCTCTCCCCGTTCTCCCCTTCACCCCCTTCACCCCCTTCTCCCCCTTCTCTCCCCCTTCTCCCCTCCTCTCTCCCCTTGTCTCCCCTTCTCTCTCTCCTTCTATCCCCCATTCCCCATCTCTCCCTTCTCTCCCTTCTCTCCCTTCTCTCCCTTTTCTCCCCCTTCTCTCCCCTTCTCTCCCCTTCTCTCCCCTTCTCTCCCCTTCTCTCCCCTTCTCTCCCCTCTCCCCTTCTCTCTCCCATTCTCTCCCCCTTCTCTCCCCCTTCTCTCCCCCCATCTCTCCCCCCTTCTCTCCCCTTCTCCCCTTCAGCCCCTTCTCTACCCTCTTCTCCCCCCTTCTCCCCTTCTCTCCCAATTCTTCCCCCTTCTCCCCTTTCTCTCCCCCTTCTCTCCCCCTATCCCCCTTCTCTCCCTTCTCTCTCCTCCCCCTTCTCCCCTTTTCTCTCCCTTCTCTCTCCCCTTCTCCCCTTCTCTCTTCTCCCACCCTTTCCCCCTTTCCCCCCTTTCCCCCCTTTCCCCCTTTCCCCCTTCTCCCCCCTCCCCTTCTCTCCCCCTCTCCCCTTCTCACCCCCTTCTCTCCCCTTCTCTCCCTTCTCTCCCCCTCTCCCCTCTTCTCTCCCCACTTCTCTCCCCCTTCTCCCCCTCTCCCTCTTCTCCCTCTTCTCCCCCTTCTCCCCCTTCTCCCCCTTCTCTCCCCTTCTCTCCCCTTCTCTCCCCTTCTCCCCCTTCTCTCCCCTGCTCTCCCCTTCTCCCCTACTCTCCCCCTTCTCCCGCTTCTGTCTCCCCCCTTCTCCCCTTCTCTCCCTGCTTCTCCCCTTCTCTCTCCCCTTCTCTCCCCTTCTCTCTTATTCTCTCTCCCACCTTCATCCCCCTTCTCCCCCTTCTCTCTCCCCCTTCTTTCCCCTTCTCTTTCTCCTTCTCTCCCCCATTCCCCCTTCTCTCCCCTTCTCTCCCCTTCTCTCCCCTTCTCTCCCCTTCTCTCCCCTTCTCTCCCCTTCTCCACCCTTCTCTCCCCCTTCTCTCCCCCTTCTCCCCTTCTCTCCCCTTCTCTCCCTCTCTCTCCCCTCTCTCTCCTCTCTCTCCCCCTTCTCTCCCCTTCTCTCTCCTTCTCCCCCTTCTCCCCCTTCTCCCCCCCACTCTCTCTCCTCCTCTCTCCCCTTCTCCCCTTCTCTCTCCTCCCACCTTTCCCCTTTCCCCCTTTCCCCCCTTCTCCCGCTTCTCCCCCTCTCCCCTTCTCTCCCCCACCCCTTCTCTCCCCTTCTCTCCCCTCTCCCCTCTCCCCCTCTCCCCTCTTCTCTCCCCACTTCTCTCCCCACTTCTCTCCCCCTTCTCCCCCTCTCCCTCTTCTCCCCCTTCTCTCCCCTTCTCTCCCCTTCTCTCCCCTTCTCTCCCCTTCTCTCCCACTGCTCTCCCCTTCTCCCCCTACTCTCCCCCCTCCCCCCTTCTCTCTCCGCTTCTCCCCCGTTCTCTCCCCCTTCTCCCCTTCAGCCTTTCTCTACCCTCTTCTCCCCCTTCTCCCCTTCTCTCCCAATTCTTCCCCCTTCTCACCCCCTATCCCCCTTCTCTCCCGCTTCTCTCTCCCTTCTCTCTCCCCTTCTCCCCTTCTCTCTTCTCCCACCCTTCCCCCCTTTCCCCCGTCTCCCCACTTCTCTCCCTTCTCTCCCTTCTCTCCCTTCTGTCCCTTCTCCCCCTTCTCTCCCCCTTCTACCCCCTTCTCTCCCCCTTCTCTCTACCCCTTCTCTCTCCCCCTTCTCTTCCCCTCCCCCTACTCCCCCCTTCTCACCCCTTCTCTCCCCTTCTCACCCCCTTCTCTCCCCTTCTCTCCCCCTTCTCCCCCTTCTCCCCACTTCTCTCCCCTTCTCTCCCCCTTCTGCCCCCTTCTCTCCCCCTCTCCCCCTTCTCCCCCCTCTTCGCCTTCTCCCACCTTCTCTCCCCTTCTTCCCCCTTCTCTCTCTCCCCTTCTCTCCCCTTCTCTCTCTCCTTCTCTTCCCATTCCCCCTTCTCTCCCCTTCTCTCCCCTTTCTCCCCTTCTCTCCCCTTCCCCCGTCTCTCCACCTTCTCCCCCCTCTCCCCCTACTCTCCCCCTTCTCCCGCTTCTCTCTTCCCCTTCTCCCTTCTCTCCCCCTTCTCCCCCTTTACACCCTTCTCTCCCCCCTTCTCCCCCTTCTCTCACTTCTCTCCCCCTTCTCTCCCCTTCTCTCTCCACCTTGCCCCCTTCTTTCCCCTTCTCCCCCTTCTCTCCCCCTTCTCTCTCCTTCTCCCCCTACTCTCCCCCCTTCTCCCGCTTCTGTCTCCCCCCTTCTCCCCCTTCTCTCTCCTCCTTCTCTCTCCTCCTTCTCTCTCCCCCTTCTCTCTCCCCATTCTCTCTCCCTCTTCTCTCTCCCCCCTTCTCTCTCATTCTCTCTCCCCCTTCTCTCACCCTTCTCCCCTTCACCCCCTTCTCCCCCTTCTCTCTCCCCCTTCTCTCACCCTTCTCCCCATTCCCCCCTCTCTCCCCTTCTCTCCCTTCTCTCCCTTTTCTCCCCCTTCTCTCCCCTTCTCTCCCCTTCTCCCCCCTTCTCCCCCCTTCTCCCCACTTCTCTCCCCCCTTCTCTCCCCCACTCTCCCCTTCTCCCCCTACTCTTCCCCTTCTCCCGCTTCTGTCTCCCCTCCTCCCTCTTCTCTCCCCCTTCTCTCTCCGCTTCTCCCCCTTCTCTCCCCTTCTCTCTTATTCTCTTTCCTCCTTCTCTCCCCTTCTCTCTTATTCTCTCTCCCCCTTCTCTACCCCCTTCTCCACTTCTCTCCCAATTCTCCCCCTTCTCCACTTTCTCTCCCCTTTCTCTCCCCCCTATCCCCGTTCTCTCCCGCTTCTCTCTCCCTTCTACCCCCTTCTCTTCCCCTTCTCTCTCCCCCTTCTCCCCTTTCTCTCCCCCTCCCCCTTCTCCCCCCTTCTCACCCTTCTCTCCCCCTCTCCCTCTGCTCCCCACTTCTCTCCCCTTCTCTCCCCTTCTTCCCCTTCTCACTCCCCTTCTCTCCCCTTTTCTCTCTCCCCTTCTCTCTATCCTCTTCTCTCTCCCCTCTCTCTCCCCTCTCTCTCCCCCTCTCCCCTTCTCTCCCCTTCTCTCTCCTTCTCCCCTTCTCCCCTTCTCCCCTTCTCCCCCAACTCTCTCTCCTCTCTCCCCTTCTCCCCCTTCTCTCTCCCCTTCTCCCCCTTCCCCCTCTTCCCCTTCTCCCCTTCTCTCCCTTCTGCCCCTTCTCTCCACCCTTCTACCCCCTTCTCTCACCCCTTCTCCCCCCTTCTTTCCCCCTCTCCCCCTTCTCCCCTTTACTCCCCTTCTCCCCTTCTCTCTGCTTCTCCCCCTTCTCACCCCTTCTCTCCCCCTTCTCTCCCCTTCCTCCACTCCACACTTCTCTCCCCCTCTCCCCCTTCTCCCCCCTCTCCCCCTTCTCCCCCTCTCCCACTTCTCCCACCTTCTCTCCCCCTTCTCTCCCCTTCTCTCTCTCCTTCTCTCCCCCATTCCCCCGTCTCTCTCCCCTGCCCTTTCTCCCCCTTCTCTCCCCTTCCCACTTCTCTAACCTGCTCTCCCCTTCTCCCCCTACTCTCCCCCCTTCTCCCGCTTCTGTCTCCCCCTTCTCCCCCCCTTCTCTCCCCCCACCCCCCTTCTCTCCCGCTTCTCTCCCCCTTCTCCCCTTTCTCTCCACTTCTCCCCCTCTACCCCCTTCCCTCTCCTCTTCTCTCCCCTCCTCTCCCCCTCTCCCCTTCTCTCTCCCCCTTCTCTCCCCTTCTCTCTCTCCCCTTCTCACTCCGCTCTCTCTCCCCTCTCTTTCCCCCTTCTCCCCCCTTTGCTCCCTTCTGTCCCTTCTCCCCCTTCTCTCCCCTTTCTACCCCCTTCTCTCCCCCTTGTCTCTCCCCTTCTCTTTCCCCCTTCTCTCTCCCCCTTCTCTCTCCCCCTTCTCCCCCCTTCTCTCCCTCTTCTTTCCCCCCTTCTCCCCTTCTCTCCCCCTTCTCCACCCTTCTCCCACTTCTCTCTCCCTTCTCTCTCCGCTTCTCTCCACTTCTCCCCCCTTCTCTACCCCCCTTCTCCCCCTCTCCCCTTCTCCCCCTCTCCCCTTCTCCCCCTCTCCCCTTCTCCCCTTTCACTCCCCTTCTCCCCCTTCTCTCCCCTTCTCTGCCCTTCTGTACCCCTTCTCTCCCCCTTCTCCACCTCCCCCCTTCTCCCCTTCTCCCCCCTGCTCCCCCTTCTCCCCCTTCTCTCCCACTTCTCTCCCCCATCCCCCCTTCTCTCCCGCTTCTCTCTTCCTTCTCTCTCCTACACCTCTCCCCCTTCTCCCCCCTTCTCCCCCCTTCTCTTCTCCCCTTCTCCACCTTCTCTCCACTTCTCCCCCCTTCTACCCCCTTCTCTCCCCTTTTCTCTCCCCTTCTCTCTCCCCCTTCCCCTTCTCTCCCACTTCTCTCCCCCCATCCCCCCTTCTCTCCCGCTTCTCTCTCCCTTCTCTCTCCTACACCTCTCCCCCTTCTCCCCCCTTCTAACCTTCTCTCTCCCTTCTCTCCCCCTTCTCCCCCCTTCTCTCCCCTTCTCTCCCCTTCTCTCCCCCTTCTCCCCCTTCTCTCTCCCTTCTCTCTCCCCTTCTCTCCACTTCTCTCCCCTTCTCTATCCCCCTTCTCCCCCCTCTCCCCTTCTCCCCTCTCCCCTTTCTCTCCCCTTCTCTCCCCCTCCCCTTCTCTCCCCCTCCACCTCCCCCTTCTCCCCTTCCCCCCTTCTCCCCCCTTCTCTCCCCCCTTCTCGCTCCCTTCTCTCCCCCCTCTCCCACCTCCCCTTCTCCCCCTTCTCTCTCCCCCTCCCCCTTCTCCCCCTTTCTCCCCTTCTCTCCACTTCTCCCCCCTTCTCCCCTTCTACCCCCTTCTCTCTCCCATTCTCTCCCCCCTTCTCCCCCTTCTACCCCCTTCTCTCTCCCCTTCTCTCTCCCCTTCTCTCTCCCCTTCTCTCTCCCCTTCTCTCCCCTTCTCTCCCCCTTCCTTCTCTCCCCTTCTCCCCCTACTCTCCCCCTTCTCCCGCTTCTGTCTCCCCCTTCTCCCCCTTCTCTCCCCCTTCTCTCTCCGCTTCTCCCCTTCTCTCTCCCCTTCTCTCCCCTTCTCTCTTATTCTCTCTCCCACCTTCTCTCCCCCTTCTCCCCCTTCTCTCTCCCCCTTCTCTCCCCTTCTCTTTCTCCTTCTCTCCCCCATTCCCCCTTCTCTCCCCTTCTCTCCCCTTCTCTCCCCTTCTCTCCCCTTCTCTCCCCTTCTCTCCCCTTCTCCACCCTTCTCTCCCCCTTCTCTCCCCCTTCTCCCCTTCTCTCCCCTTCTCTCCCCTTCTCTCCCCTTCTCCCTCTTCTCCCCCTTCTCCCCCCGTTCTCTCCCCCTTCTCCCCTTCAGCCCCTTCTCTACCCTCTTCTCCCCCTTCTCCCCTTCTCTCCCAATTCTTCCCCCTTCTCTCTCCCCTTCTCCCCTTCTCTCTTCTCCCACCCTTCCCCCCTTTCCCCCTTCTCCCCCTTCTCTCCCTTCTCTCCCTTCTGTCCCTTCTCCCCCTTCGCTCCCCCTTCTACCCCCTTCAGTCCCCTTCTCTCTACCCCTTCTCTCTCCCCCTTCTCCCCCTTCTCTTCCCCTACCCCTTCTCCCCCTTCTCACCTCCTTCTCTCCCCTTCTCACCCCCTTCTCTCCCCTTCTCTCCCCCTTCTCCCCCTTCTCCCCACTTCTCTCCTCTTCTCTCCCCCCTTCTGCCCCCTTCTCTCCCCCTCTCCCCCTTCTCCCACCTTCTCTCCCCTTCTTCCCCCTTCTCTCTCTCCCCTTCTCTCCCCTTCTCTGCCCTTTCTCCCCTTCTTTCCCCTTCCCCCGTCTCTCCACCTTCTCCCCCCTCTCCCCTACTCTCCCCCTTCTCCCGCTTCTCTCTTCCCCTTCTCCCTTCTCTCCCCCTTCTCCCCCTTTACCCCCTTCTCTCCCCCCTTCTCCCCCTTCTCTCCCTTCTCTCCCCCTTCTCTCCCCTTCTCTCTCTGCCTTCCCCCTTCTTTCCCCTTCTCCCCCCTTCTCTCCCCTTCTCTCCCCTTCTCTCTTATTCTCTCTCCCACCTTCTCTCCCCCTTCTCCCCCTTCTCTCTCCCCCTTCTCTCCCCTTCTTTTTCTCCTTCTCTCCCCCATTCCCCCTTCTCTCTCCCCTTCTCTCCCCTTCTCTCCCCTTCTCTCCCCTTCTCTCCACTTCTCCACCCTTCTCTCTCCCCCTTTGCCCCCTTCTCTCTCCCCCTTCTCTCCCCCTTCTCCCTTCTCTCTCCCCTTCCCCCTTCTCTCCCCCTTCTCTCCCCCTCTCCCCCTTCTCTCCCCCTCTCCACTTCTCTCCCCCTTCTCTCCCCTTCTCTCTCCCCTTCTCTCTCCCCTTCTCTCTCCCCTTCTCTCTCCCCTTCTCTCTCCCCTTCTCACCCCTTCTCTCCCCCTTCTCTCCCTCTTCTCCCTCTCCTCTCCGCCTCTACCCCTTCTCCCACCTTCTCTCCCACTTCTGCCCCCTTCTCTCCCACTCTCCCCCTCCCCCGTCCACACTTCTCTCCTCATTCTTCCCCCTTCTCACCCCCTATCCCCCTTCTCTCCCGCTTCTCTCTCCCTTCTCTCTCCCCTTCTCCCCTTCTCTCTTCTCCCACCCTTCCCCCCTTCTCCCCCGTCTCCCCACTTCTCTCCCTTCTCTCCCTTCTCTCCCTTCTGTCCCTTCTCCCCCTCTCTCCCCCTTCTACCCCCTTCTCTCCCCCTTCTCTCTACCCCTTCTCTCTCCCCCTTCTCTTCCCCTCCCCCTACTCCCCCCTTCTCACCCCTTCTCTCCCCTTCTCACCCCCTTCTCTCCCCTTCTCTCCCCTTCTCCCCCTTCTCCCCACTTCTCTCCCCTTCTCTCCCCCTTCTGCCCCCTTCTCTCCCCCTCTCCCCCTTCTCCCCCTCTTCGCCTTCTCCCACCTTCTCTCCCCTTCTTCCCCCTTCTCTCTCTCCCCTTCTCTCCCCTTCTCTCTCTCCTTCTCTTCCCATTCCCCCTTCTCTCCCCTTCTCTCCCCTTTCTCCCCTTCTCTCCCCTTCCCCCGTCTCTCCACCTTCTCCCCCTCTCCCCCTACTCTCCCCCTTCTCCCGCTTCTCTCTTCCCCTTCTCCCTTCTCTCCCCCTTCTCCCCCTTTACACCCTTCTCTCCCCCTTCTCCCCCTTCTCTCACTTCTCTCCCCCTTCTCTCCCTTCTCTCTCCACCTTGCCCCCTTCTTTCCCCTTCTCCCCCTTCTCTCCCCCTTCTCTCTCCTTCTCCCCCTACTCTCCCCCCTTCTCCCGCTTCTGTCTCCCCCCTTCTCCCCCTTCTCTCTCCTCCTTCTCTCTCCTCCTTCTCTCTCCCCCTTCTCTCTCCCCATTCTCTCTCCCTCTTCTCTCTCCCCCTTCTCTCTCATTCTCTCTCCCTTCTCTCACCCTTCTCCCCTTCACCCCCTTCTCCCCCTTCTCTCTCCCCCTTCTCTCACCCTTCTCCCCATTCCCCCTCTCTCCCCTTCTCTCCCTTCTCTCCCTTCTCTCCCCTTCTCTCCCCTTCTCTCCCCTTCTCCCCTTCTCCCCCTTCTCCCCACTTCTCTCCCCCCTTCTCTCCCCCACTCTCCCCTTCTCCCCCTACTCTTCCCCTTCTCCCGCTTCTGTCTCCCCTCCTCCCTCTTCTCTCCCCCTTCTCTCTCCGCTTCTCCCCCTTCTCTCCCCTTCTCTCTTATTCTCTTTCCTCCTTCTCTCCCCTTCTCTCTTATTCTCTCTCCCCTTCTCTACCCCCTTCTCCACTTCTCTCCCAATTCTCCCCCTTCTCCACTTTCTCTCCCCTTTCTCTCCCCCCTATCCCCGTTCTCTCCCGCTTCTCTCTCCCTTCTACCCCCTTCTCTTCCCCTTCTCTCTCCCCCTTCTCCCCTTTCTCTCCCCCTCCCCCTCTCCCCCCTTCTCACCCTTCTCTCCCCCTCTCCCTCTGCTCCCCACTTCTCTCCCCTTCTTCCCCTTCTCACTCCCCTTCTCTCCCCTTTTCTCTCTCCCCTTCTCTCTATCCTCTTCTCTCTCCCCTCTCTCTCCCCTCTCTCTCCCCCTCTCCCCTTCTCTCCCCTTCTCTCTCCTTCTCCCCTTCTCCCCTTCTCCCCTTCTCCCCCAACTCTCTCTCCTCTCTCCCCTTCTCCCCCTTCTCTCTCCCCTTCTCCCCCCTTCCCCCCTTCCCCTTCTCCCCTTCTCTCCCTTCTGCCCCTTCTCTCCACCCTTCTACCCCCTTCTCTCACCCCTTCTCCCCTTCTCTCCCCCATCTCCCCCTTCTCCCCTTCTCCCCTTCTCTCCCCTTCTCTCCCCTTCTCTCCCCTTCTCCCCCTTCTCTCCCCTTCTCTCCCCCTTCTCTCCCCTTCCTCCACTCCACACTTCTCTCCCCCTCTCCCCCTTCTCCCCCCTCTCCCCCTTCTCCCCCTCTCCCACTTCTCCCACCTTCTCTCCCCCTTCTCTCCCCTTCTCTCTCTCCTTCTCTCCCCCATTCCCCCGTCTCTCTCCCCTGTCCTTTCTCCCCCTTCTCTCCCCTTCCCCCTTCTCTAACCTGCTCTCCCCTTCTCCCCCTACTCTCCCCCCTTCTCCCGCTTCTCTCTCCCCCTTCTCCCCCTTCTCTCCCCCCACCCCCCTCTCTCCCGCTTCTCTCCCCTTCTCCCCTTTCTCTCCACTTCTCCCCCTCTACCCCCTTCCCTCTCCCCTTCTCTCCCCTTCTCCCCCTTCTACCCCTTCTCCCTTCTCCCCCCTTCTCCATCTCCCCCCTTCTCCCCCCTTCTCCCCCTTCTCCCCCTTCTCCCCCTTCTCTCCCCCTTCTCCCCCCTTCTCCCCTTTTCCCCCTTCTCTCCCCCTTCTCCCCCTTCTCCCCCTTTCTACGCCCTTCTCTCCCCCTTGTCTCTCCCCTTCTCTTTCCCCCTTCTCTCTCCCCCTTCTCTCTCCCCTTCTCCCCCTTCTCTCCCTCTTCTTTCCCCCTTCTCCCCTTCTCTCCCCCTTCTCCACCCTTCTCCCACTTCTCGCTCCCTTCTCTCTCCGCTTCTCTCCACTTCTCCCCCTTCTCTACCCCCCCTTCTCCCCTTCTCCCCCTCCCCTTCTCCCCCTCTCCCCTTCTCCCCTTTCACTCCCCTTCTCCCCCTTCTCTCCCCTTCTCTGCCCTTCTGTACCCCTTCTCTCCCCCTTCTCCACCTCCCCCCTTCTCCCCTTCTCCCCCCTGCTCCCCTTCTCCCCCTTCTCTCCCACTTCTCTCCCCCATCCCCCCTTCTCTCCCGCTTCTCTCTTCCTTCTCTCTCCTACACCTCTCCCCCTTCTCCCCCTTCTCCCCCCTTCTCCCCTTCTCTCCCCCCTCCTCCACCTTCTCTCCACTTCTCCCCCTTCTCCCCCTTCTCTCCCCTTTTCTCTCCCCTTCTCTCTCCCCCTTCCCCTTCTCTCCCAGTTCTCTCCCCCCATCCCCCCTTCTCTCCCGCTTCTCTCTCCCTTCTCTCTCCTACACCTCTCCCCCTTCTCCCCCCTTATCCCCTTCTCTCTCCCTTCTCCCCCTTCTCCCCCTTCTCTCCCCTTCTCTCCCCTTCTCTCCCCCTTCTCCCCCTTCTCTCTCCCTTCTCTCTCCCCTTCTCTCCCCTTCTCTCCCCTTCTCGATCCCCCTTCTCCCCCACGCCCCTTCTCCCCTTCTCCCCTTGTCCCCCTTCTCTCCCCTTCTCTCCCGTTCTCTCCCCTTCTCTCCCCCTCCACCTCCCCCTTCTCCCCTTCCCCCCTTCTCCCCCCTTCTCTCCCCCTTCTCGCTCCCTTCTCTCCCCCTCTCCCACCTCCCCTTCTCCCCTTCTCTCTCCCCCTCCCCCTTCTCCCCTTCTCCCCTTCTCCCCTTCTCTCCACTTCTCCCCCTTCTCCCCTTCTACCCCCTTCTCTCTCCCATTCTCTGCCCCCCTTCTACCCCCTTCTACCCCCTTCTCTCTCCCCTTCTCTCTCCCCTTCTCTCTCCCCTTCTCTCTCCCCTTCTCTCCCCTTCTCCCCCTTCTCTCCCCCTTCTACCCCCTTCTCTCTCCCCTTCTCTCTCCCCCTTCTCTACCCCTTCCCCCCCCCCCTTCTCTCTCCCCTTCTCTCTCCGCTTCTCCCCTTCTCTCTCCCCTTCTCTCCCCTTCTCTCTTATTCTCTCTCCCACCTTCTCTCCCCCTTCTCCCCCTTCTCTCTCCCCCTTCTCTCCCCTTCTCTTTCTCCTTCTCTCCCCCATTCCCCCTTCTCTCCCCTTCTCTCCCCTTCTCTCCCCTTTTCTCCCCTTCTCTCCCCTTCTCTCCCCTTCTCTCCCCTTCTCTCCCCTTCTCCACCCTTCTCTCCCCTTCTCTCCCCTCTCCCCTTCTCTCCCCTTCTCTCCCCTTCTCTCCCCTTCTCTCCCCTCTCCCTCTTCTCCCCCTTCTCCCCCCGTTCTCTCCCCTTCTCCCCTTCAGCCCCTTCTCTACCCTCTTCTCCCCCTTCTCCCCTTCTCTCCCAATTCTTCCCCCTTCTCTCTCCCCTTCTCCCCTTCTCTCTTCTCCCACCCTTCCCCCCTTTCCCCCTTCTCCCCCTTCTCTCCCTTCTCTCCCTTCTGTCCCTTCTCCCCCTTCGCTCCCCCTTCTACCCCCTTCAGTCCCCTTCTCTCTACCCCTTCTCTCTCCCCCTTCTCCCCTTCTCTTCCCCTACCCCTTCTCCCCTTCTCACCTCCTTCTCTCCCCTTCTCACCCCCTTCTCTCCCCTTCTCTCCCCTTCTCCCCCTTCTCCCCACTTCTCTCCTCTTCTCTCCCCCCTTCTGCCCCCCTTTCTCCATCTCCCCCTTCTCTCCCCCTTCTCCCCCTTCTCCCCCTTCTCTCCCCCTTCTCTCTCTCTCCCCTTCTCTCCCCTTCTCTGCCCTTTCTCCCCTTCTTTCCCCTTCCCCCGTCTCTCCACCTTCTCCCCCCTCTCCCCTACTCTCCCCCTTCTCCCGCTTCTCTCTTCCCCTTCTCCCTTCTCTCCCCCTTCTCCCCCTTTACCCCCTTCTCTCCCCCTTCTCCCCCTTCTCTCCCTTCTCTCCCCCTTCTCTCCCCTTCTCTCTCTGCCTTCCCCCTTCTTTCCCCTTCTCCCCCTTCTCTCCCCTTCTCTCCCCTTCTTCTCTCCCCTTCTCTCCCCCTTCTCTCCCCTTCTCCCCCTTCTCTCTCCCCTTCTCCTCTCTCCCCTTCTCCTTCTCTCCCCCATTCCCCCTTCTCTCCCCTTCTCTCCCCTTCTCTCCCCTTCTCTCCCCTTCTCTCCACTTCTCCACCCTTCTCTCTCCCCCTTTGCCCCCTTCTCTCTCCCCTTCTCTCCCCCTTCTCCCTTCTCTCTCCCCTTCCCCCTTCTCTCCCCTTCTCTCCCCCTCTCCCCCTTCTCTCCCCCTCTCCACTTCTCTCCCCCTTCTCTCCCCTTCTCTCTCCCCTTCTCTCTCCCCTTCTCTCTCCCCTTCTCTCTCCCCTTCTCTCTCCCCTTCTCACCCCTTCTCTCCCCCTTCTCTCCTCTCCCCTTCTCCATCTCCCCCTTCTCCCTCTCTCCCCCTTCTCTCCCCCTTCTCCCCCTTCTCTCCCCCTCTCCCCCTCCCCCCGTCCACACTTCTCTCCTCATTCTCCCCCTTCTCCCCCCTCTCCCCTTCTCCCACCTTCTCTCCCCCTTCTCCCACCTTCTGTCCCCCTTCTCCCCTTCTCTCTTCCCCTTCTCTCCCCTTCTCTCTCTCCTTCTCTCCCCATTCCCCCCTCTCTCTCCCCCTTCTCTCCCTCTCTCCCCTTCTCCCCCTTCTCCCCCTTCTCTCTCCCCTTCTCTCCCCCTTCACCCCCTTCTCTCTCCCCCTTCTCTCTCCCCCTTCTCTCTCCCCCTTCTCTCTCCCCTTCTCTCTCCCCCTTCTCTCTCCCCTCTCTCTCCCCTCTCTCTCCCCTCTCTCTCCCCTCTCTCCCCCTTCTCTCCCCTTCTCTCCCCTTCTCCCCCTTCTCTCCCCTTCTCTCCCCTTCTCTCTCCTCCTCTCTCCCCTTCTCCCCTTCTCTCTCCTCCCACCTTTCCCCTTTCCCCCCTGTCCCCCCTTCTCCCGCTTTTCCCCCTCTCCCCTTCTCCCCTCTCCCCTTCTCTCCCCTCTCCCCTCTCCCCCTCTCCCCTCTTCTCTCCCCACTTCTCTCCCCTTCTCCCCCTCTCCCTCTTCTCCCCTTCTCTCCCCTTCTCTCCCCTTCTCTCCCCTTTCTCCCCTTCTCTCCCACTGCTCTCCCCTTCTCCCCCTACTCTCCCCCTCCCCCTTCTCTCTCCGCTTCTCCCCCTTCTCTCTCCCCTTCTCTCCCCTTCTCTCTTATTCTCTCTCCCACCTTCTCTCCCCCTTCTCCCCTTCTCCCCTTCTCTCTTCTTCTTCTCCCCCTTCTCTCCCCTTCTCTCCCCCTTCTCCCCCCTGCTCCCCTTCTCTCTCCCCCTTCTCTCCCCTTCTCTCTCTCCTTCTCTCCCCATTCACCCCTCTCTCCACCTCTCCCTTCTCTCCCTTTCTCCCCCTTCTTTCCCCTTCTCTCCCCTTCTCTCCCTTCTCCCCTCCATCCTTCTCTCCCCCCTTCTCTCCCCTTCTCTCCCCCTTCTATCCCCCTTCTCTCCCCTTCTCCCCTTCTCCCCTACTCTCCCCTTCTCCCGCTTCTGTCTCCCCCTCCCCCCTTCTCTCTCCGCTTCTCCCCCTTCTCTCTCCCCTTCTCTCTTATTCTCTCTACCACCTTCTCTCCCCTTCTCCCCCTTCTCCCCCTTCTCCCCTTCTCCCCCTTCTCCCCATTCTCCCCTTCTCCCCCCTTCTCCATTCTCCCCCTTCTCTCCCCCTTCTCCCCTTCACCCCCTTCACCCCCTTCTCCCCCTTCTCTCCCCCTTCTCCCCTTCTCTCTCCCCCTTCTCTCCCCTTCTCTCTCTCCTTCTCTCTCCCCCATTCCCCTTCTCTCCCTTCTCTCCCTTCTCTCCCTTCTCTCCCTTTTCTCCCCCTTCTCTCCCCTTCTCTCCCCTTCTCTCCCCTCCCCTCTCCCCTTCTCTCTCCCCTTCTCTCCCCCCTTCTCTCCCCCATTCTCTCCCCCTTCTCTTCCCCCTTCTCTACCCCCATCTCTCCCCCTTCTCTCCCCTTCAGCCCCTTCTCTACCCTCTTCTCCCCCCTTCTCCCCTTCTCTCCCAATTCTTCCCCCTTCTCTCCCCTTTCTCTCCCCCTTCTCTCCCCTATCCCCCTTCTCTCCCTTCTCTCTCCTCCCCCTTCTCCCCTTCTCTCTCCCTTCTCTCTCCCCTTCTCCCCTTCTCTCTTCTCCCACCCTTTCCCCCTTTCCCCCCTTTCCCCCTCTCCCCTCTTCTCTCCCCACTTCTCTCCCCCTCCTCCCCTTCTCTCCCCCTTCTCTCTCCACTTCTCCCCCTTCTCTCCCTTCTCTCCCCTTCTCTCCCCTTCTCTCCCTTCTCCCCCTTCTCTCCCCTTCTCCCCCTACTCTCCCCCTTCTCCCCCTTCTCCCCCTTCTCCCCCTTCTCCCCCTTCTCTCCCCCTTCTCTCTCCGCTTCTCCCCTTCTCTCTCCCCTTCTCTCCCCTTCTCTCTTATTCTCTCTCCCACCTTCTCTCCCCCTTCTCCCCCTTCTCTCTCCCCTTCTCTCTCCCCTTCTCTGTCGCCTTCTCTCCCCCATTCCCCCCTTCTCTCCCCTTCTCTCCCCTTCTCTCCCCTTCTCTCCCCCTTCTCTCCCCCTTCTCTCCCCCTTCTCTCTCCCCCTTCTCTCCCCTTCTCCCCCTTCTCTCCCCTTCTCTCCCCTTCTCTCCCCTTCTCCCTCTTCTCCCCCTTCTCCCCCCGTTCTCTCCCCCTTCTCCCCTTCAGCCCCTTCTCTACCCTCTTCTCCCCCTTCTCCCCTTCTCTCCCAATTCTTCCCCCTTCTCACCCCCTATCCCCCTTCTCTCCCGCTTCTCTCTCCCTTCTCTCTCCCCTTCTCCCCTTCTCTCTTCTCCCACCCTTCCCCTTTCCCCCTTCTCCCCCCTTCTCTCCCTTCTCTCCCTTCTCTCCCTTCTCTCCCTTCTCTCCCCCTTCTCTCCCCCTTCTCCCCCTTCTCTCCCCTTTTCTCTCTCCCCTTCTCTCTCCCCCTTCTCCCCCTTCTCTTCCCCTACCCCTTCTCCCCCTTCTCACCTCCTTCTCTCTCCCCCTTCTCTCCCCCTTCTCTCCCCTTCTCTCCCCCTTCTCCCCCTTCTCCCCCCTTCTCTCTCCCTTCTCTCTCCCTTCTCTCCCCCTGCCCCCTTCTCTCCCCCTCTCCCCCTTCTCCCACCTTCTCTCCCCTTCTTCCCCTTCTCTCTCTCCCCTTCTCTCCCCTTCTCTCCCTTTCTCCCCCTTCTTTCCCCCTTCCCCCGTCTCTCCACCTTCTCCCCCCTCTCCCCTACTCTCCCCCTTCTCCCCCTTCTCTCTTCCCTTCTCCCCTTCTCTCCCCCTTCTCTCCCCTTCTCCCCCTTCTCTCCCCTTCTCCCCCTTCTCTCCCTTCTCTCTCCCCTTCTCTCCCCTTCTCTCTCTGCCTTCCCCCTTCTTTCCCCTTCTCCCCCCTTCTCTCCCCCTTCTCTCCCCTTCTCCCCCTACTCTCCACCTTCTCCCGCTTCTGTCTCCCCCCTTCTCTCCCCTTCTCCCGCTTCTCTCTCCCCTTCTCTCTCCCCCTTCTCTCTCCCCCTTCTCTCCCCCTTCTCTCTCCCTCTTCTCTCTCCCCCTTCTCTCTCCCCCTTCTCTCTCATTCTCTCTCCCCCTTCTCTCACCCTTCTCCCTTTCACCCCCTTCTCCCCCTTCTCTCTCCCCCTTCTCTCACCCTTCTCCCCATTCCCCCTCTCTCCCCTTCTCTCCCTTCTCTCCCTTCTCTCCCTTCTCTCCCTTTTCTCCCCTTCTCTCCCCTTCTCACCCCTTCTCTCCCCTTCTCTCCCTTCTCTCCCCCTCTCCCCTCTTCTCTCCCCACTTCTCTCCCCCTTCTCCCCCTCTCCCCTTCTCCATCTCCCCCTTCTCTCCCCTTCTCTCCCCTTCTCTCCCCCTTCTCTCCTCTTCTCTCCCCTTCTCTCCCCTTCTCTCCCCTTCTCTCCCCTTCTCCCCCTTCTCTCCCCTGCTCTCCCCTTCTCCCCCTACTCTCCCCCTTCTCCCGCTTCTGTCTCCCCCTTCTCTCCCCTTCTCTCCCCCTTCTCTCTCCGCTTCTCCCCTTCTCTCTCCCCTTCTCTCCCCTTCTCTCTTATTCTCTCTCCCACTTTCTCTCCCCCTTCTCCCCCTTCTCTCTCCCCCCTTCTCCATCTCCCCCTTCTCCATCTCCTCCTCTCCCCCATTCCCCCTTCTCTCCCCCTTCTCTCCCCTTCTCTCCCCTTCTCTCCCCTTCTCTCCCCTTCTCCACCCTTCTCTCCCCTTCTCTCCCCCTTCTCCCCTTCTCTCCCCTTCTCTCCCCTTCTCTCCCCTTCTCCCTCTTCTCCCCCTTCTCCCCCGTTCTCTCCCCCTTCTCCCCTTCAGCCCCTTCTCTACCCTCTTCTCCCCCTTCTCCCCTTCTCTCCCAATTCTTCCCCCTTCTCACCCCCTATCCCCCTTCTCTCCCCCTTCTCTCTCCCCCTTCTCTCCCCTTCTCTCTTATTCTCTCTCCCACCTTCTCTCCCCCTTCTCCCCCTTCTCTCTCCCCCTTCTCTCCCCTTCTCTTTCTCCTTCTCTCCCCCATTCCCCCTTCTCTCCCCTTCTCTCCCCTTCTCTCCCCTTCTCTCCCCTTCTCTCCCCTTCTCTCCCCTTCTCCACCCTTCTCTCCCCCTTCTCTCCCCTTCTCCCCTTCTCTCCCCTTCTCTCCCCTTCTCTCCCCTTCTCTCCCCTTCTCCCTCTTCTCCCCCTTCTCCCCCCGTTCTCTCCCCCTTCTCCCCTTCAGCCCCTTCTCTACCCTCTTCTCCCCCTTCTCCCCTTCTCTCCCAATTCTTCCCCCTTCTCACCCCCTATCCCCCTTCTCTCCCGCTTCTCTCTCCCTTCTCTCTCCCCTTCTCCCCTTCTCTCTTCTCCCACCCTTCCCCCCTTTCCCCCTTCTCCCCCCTTCTCTCCCTTCTCTCCCTTCTCTCCCTTCTGTCCCTTCTCCCCCTTCGCTCCCCCTTCTACCCCCTTCAGTCCCCTTCTCTCTACCCCTTCTCTCTCCCCCTTCTCC